>NC_140171.1:147186612-147265829 GCF_963971535.1 Notolepis coatsorum | reverse complement strand
TGTTTGTTGGTTTCCTTAAACATATACGTGAATGAACAAAATTAAGTAAACATTTTTCTTTTTTTTCCCTTTACGAGTAATACACGATCACTCGAGTATAGCATGCAATCAATCGATCTGGATTTGTCTTAAAAATGCCCATCCCTAGTGTGTGTCTGTGTGTTTTTATAGGTGTGTGTGTTTGGGGGGCGTATTTGTGTCACCATAGCTCATCAGAACGAATGAGAATTTAAAAAACAATGGACCTCATGCTCGAACATGTTTGTAAGTATCTTCATAACTATCTTTGTAAAAAGTTTGTACAAATATATTTACGAAAACTCTCCTTCCGGATGCCTGAACATGTGAAACGGTCATTAAGTGGCCAAAATTATCACAGCTGGGTTCCCATGAATGAAGAGCGTTACTCATTCTTAAACTGGAAAGCGCATTCTCGTACACCTTCACTTGCAAATACAAACGAATCTAGAAAAAGAAGCCGTTCGAGAATGCCAAGACAGTTTGTAAGTCGAGTTACAAAGAAATTTGGCGTAACTTTCTCGTAAGTCCGTTTGAGGTTGAGGACCAATGTTTGTGAATCTTTCTTTATATGTATTTTATACCTACGCCTTATCTATAGTCTTCATCCCATCTTTATTTCCTGATAGCTCAACCTGGTCCTTTGTTGAGACTGAAGGTACTTCTCGTAGTGTCCGGAACACATCGTTGTTGTGTGGAGAGAATGATATGACATGGATGGATGGGAGGCGACACTCTGACAGCACGATCTGTCTCCCAGTGATGAAGGAGACGCCGTGTTCAGATGGGTTCATGATGACGCTGATCGATCCTGCTCCTATTGTTATAGTCTTGTACCGGGGTCTGTGTCTCCAGTGACAATGGAATTGGAACGATATTGCAAATGTACGACAAGCCAGAGACAAAAAAAAAAGCAGAAATCAAAACAGACTCTGTAACCTTCATCCTGTATCGCTGATACGTTTGGAACAGGAATGTTAAACTGTCTCCCCTAATGAACAATAGTGTGACATATTACCTCTTTACCAGCCTGTTTGGGTCCCGGGGAGGTGTTGCCGCATAGAATGGAAACCACAGTGGAATAGAAACGGGTGGTAATTAACACATCTTGTGAAACTCTACCTGTTAGGTCTGATAAGTCTGTTGGTTATTCTCTCTCTCTCTCTCTCTCTCTCTCTCTCTCTCTCTCCTCTCTCTCTCTCTCTCTCTCTCTCTCTCTCTCTCTCTCTCTCTCTATCTCTCTCTCTCTCTCTCTCTCTCTCTCTCTCTCTCTCTCTCTCTCTCTGTCTCTGATATATTTAGCTGTCTCTCTTCACAAAGACCTTTGTTAGCATAATGATAATTCCCTCACGTTGCCAAAGCAGACACATAGCAACTTTGCATTACTTTAACCAATATTAGAAGTCTACCCTTTCTTTCTACACTACCCCCCCCCCTCATCTCTCTCTCTCTCTCTCTCTCTCTCTCCTCTCTCTCTCTCTCTCTCTCTCTCTCTCTCTCTCTCTCTCTCTCTCTCTCTCTCTCTCTCTCTCTCTCTCTCTCTCTCTCTCTCTCTACAGTCTCTGGAGATAGCACTGAAGTACTGCAACTACTTCTTCACCTCCACCTTTGTGATTGAATCCACTCTGAAGTTGTTTGCCTTCGGCTTCCGTCGTTTCTTCAAGGACAGGTACAGAGGACTCACCATTCATTATTCTTACTTACTTATGAAACCAATCTTGGATGGAGACACATTGTTTATTGTTCATTGAGCGAGACACTTAAGCCCTAACTGCTCCTGATGAGCCAGTTGGCACCTTGCACGGTTGCCTCTGATTTGATTTGATTTTATCTTTATTTATCTCGAAGATTATTATAATTTTTTGAATATTTTATTTAGATTTTCCATTATTCAAAACATACACAAATGACAATACTGAGACAATTACAGGACAGTAATAACAGCAAGAATAACAACAACTATATGTGGGTGCCTATTAGGGCTGTCCCTATTAGTCGATTAGTCGACTAATCGGTCGAAAGGAGCCGTAGACGACTGCCAACCTCTTAGTGGAATACAAAAAAAAAAAAAATTATAAAATAATATTATTATTATATATATTTTTTCATTCTTTCCAAAAGAAAAGAGGCCTAGAAGCGTGGCTAACACTAATGGCACGCATACAAGAGGCTAACTGCCTACGAAAACAGGCACAGAGGCACTGAAAGAGGATTTCACCCATCTAATGAACACACTAGACTAGACAAATATCAAGATGTATCCATCAGTGGACCAATTGCATGCTTTTGCAGAGGACAAAAGCCTTCAGTCGACTCCTTCAGACATTAAGCACTCCCCACAGCCCAAATGGAATAATAATCAAAAAAAAAGATTATAACAATAATAATAATATTATACTTTTTATCTTTTTTTTTGTCGACTAATAGTCGACTAGTGGCACCCAATCATAGTCGACTATCCAAATCCTTAGTCGGGGACAGCCCTAGTGCCTATATACGCCTATGGTAAATCCATTGTAAATGTGTAGGATAAAGTGATAGAGGTCCCTACATATGTAAACAAACACATCAGGAAAACAGAAACAAAAAACAAACAACAACAAATGAAAAAAACAGAACAAAAAATAACAATATTTTCAGAGACATTGAGAGATACAGGATGAACACAACACATCATTACCAGAATGGAGCTACTAGAGAGATCAATGAGAAGGTAATTCAGTCAGGTTGGGTGGGAGAGCTCCTAGATAGTCCAGAAAAGGCTGCCAAATTTTATTGAAATGATCAACCCTGTTCCTTAGTGAATAAGTCACCTTTTCTAGAGGGATACAGCACATCCCAAATGGCAAAGGGAGATCTGACTTCCATTTTGTTGCAATACATTTTTTGGCAATAATCAGGAGGAGTGCTGTAAGCTTGATGGAATGACTGTGTGTAAGGTTGGAGTTTGTAAAGTTACCAATGAGGCATATTTTGGGATCTGTCGGAAATGTTATATTATGAATTTGTGATATAGCCTCACAGACCCGCTGCCAGAAACTTTTCAGTTTGATACAATGCCAAGTGGAGTGAAGGAACATGCCCTCCTCCTGACCACACCTAAAACAGAGGGACGAGATACTAGAGTTGAACCCATTTGGAGGGGGTAAAATAGACCTGATGTAGAACATTTTATTGAATCAGTCTATATCTTGAATTTAGTGTGCATGTGACCCCATCTTTACATAGGTCCTCCCAGAGGTCTGGATCAATTTCTGTGTCTAAATCTCTCTCCCATCTAGTCCTGAACCTATCAGGTTCAGTGGTCGGCAGAGAGGGTAGTAAGGTGTTATAGACTTGAGAGATGGTTCTCACCATCCTTTGATCACTATGAAAAATACTTTCAATGGGAGATTTTTCTGGTAGTTTCCATTGACCTTGAGTGTTAACCCTCACAAAATCTCTCAGTTGCAGGTATTTAAAGAAATCTCTTCCAAGAAGTTGATATTTCTCTTTCATTTGCTGGAAGGACATAAAAACCTCATCTTTATAACAATGTTCCAGTCGAGTGATACCTTGTACCTTGACTCAAAGTCTCTATTCTGGTATAAGATAGGTATAAGCATATTTCCCCATAGGGGGGTTTTAGGTGATAGAGGGCTATTGTGTCTGAATTTTGTTTATAATTTTAACCAAGTTTGGACTGAATGGATCATGAAGCGGTTCTTGCTGATGGTCTTAATTTATTTCACGTCCCATTTGTACAAGGTATCAGACGGGGTGGTCTCGTTAATGTCTAGACATTCAATGTTCAACCACGAGGCTGAGAGGTCCCCCTCAAACATTTGAGCCAAAAATCTGGCTTGAGCCGCCAAGTAATACAATCTAAAATTAGGAAGTTTCAGTCCTCCCTTTGTATAGTCTAAAGTAAGTTTAATTAAGGCGATCCTTGGGGAGTTAACTCGCCATATAAATTGTCTGATAATTCCGTCCAAGGAGTTGAAACATTTAGAATGGACTTGGATTGGGAGGGACTGAAACATAAAGAAACTTTGGCAGGACATTTATTTGTATAGCATTAACTCGGCCTAGTAAGGTGAGAGGGAGGTTCATAAATTTTTCCAAGTCCTCCCCTAGGATTTGTAACAGTCTTAACAGATTGAGCTTGTAGAGATTTCCCAGTTCCTTATCTATTAGTATACCCAAGTATTTTATACCATTCTGTGGGAAGTTATGTTGAATGGTGTCTTTAATAGAATCTGATAAGGGCAGTATTTCACTTTTGTCAAGGTTCATTTTATATCCGGAAAAGGAGCTATACAAGTCCAACAGTTCGACTAAATGTGAGAGGGAGCTTTCCGTGTTTGTTAAAAAGAGAATAATTTTGTCGGCAAAGACAAAGGCCTTTTCGGCGTCCAGGGAGAGAGCAATGCTGGGAATCTTGTTTTTATGTGTGAAATGGATAATATTCAAAAAGCGTCTAAGATTATTAGAGGAATGTCTGTTAACCCATTCTCTGCCGGAGCTTATATCCATCGCTGTATCCTCTCTGCCAGCGCTATTTGTCTATGGAGATGTTATAACTATAACTTTTTTAATTGTATTGCTAAATTGACATTACTATGGCCCATTCAACATCAATTATCTATAGTTCAGGATGTAGGAACGTTTTACTTTTTCATTCACACATTCATACGAAAATACTGTCCAGAGTATGTTTTTATCATTTTCTGCTGTATTTCATAGAACGTGAGATATAGCCATAAATGCATATATTAGATGATCAAATGCAGTTTGATACCGATCAACGTTATATAAAAAATTTCAACTGTACATGATCCTAAACGTCATGACTGGTCATCTGCTGGTGACCGGAGGGGGGGGGGGGGGGGGGGGGGGGGGGTCGTTTATAATTCAATGACCGACGTTAAATGATTCATGATATATTGATCAGAGAAGTTTGTATGGATAATAATAATCAAAAATGCTGAAACTCACGGCAGCTTCCTCTTACCGTTGGGCGATCACACTGGCGCAAACAGATCCCAGTTATGTGATGTTGATCTAGGTGATCCAGTTCCGGTTTGTATAATACTAATATACGTCCAAATCATGTTGTTTATTGAGTTATGGCAACGGATCGATATCCACAGTGTCTGGATAGAGTCCCGGGAGCGATAGCGAGTGGCCGGACGGAATAGGGGACGGACTAAGCACTTCCGGCCACTTCCGGTTTTGGCAACTCGTCGATCTGCCACGAGGTGGCGGTATTGAAGCGTTGCAGAGTTGAGCGGAGTCCTACAGCACCAGCCAAGACTCCGTGGGTGAAATGTGAATACCATGACGAAAATATGAAATATTGATCTCAATGGCAGATTACGCATGGCAGAGAATGACGTGTTAACAAGTCATTGGCGAGCAATGGGTTAATTATAAAGCCAGTCTGATTGGGATTAACAAGGTGGGGAAAGGAATGTTTCTAATATTTTGGATGTCATCTTAGTTACAAGTTTATAATCTGTATTTAAGAGCGAGATTGGCCTGTAGGAGGCACACTTTAAAGGGTCCTTCCCTGTCTTGTGAATAACCGATATAATGGCCAGAGAGAACGTCTCAGGAAATTGTTTTTTTTCTCTAGCTAATTGAAGGACTTCCATTAAGGGAGGGAAGAGGTATTTAAATTCCTTATAGAACTCTGGGGGGAAACCATCCTCCCCAGGAGATTTATGTGATGGTAGAAGTTTAATGGTCACTGTTACTTCGCAAATTCAAGTTCAAGTTTCAAGTTTCTTTAATATTTGTCATACAGAAGTACAGAATACTTTTATACAAAATGCTTCTTACTGTTACGCTCCAGAGACTGTGCAAGACAAGATAATTATGAAATAAAATAACATAGTAAAATTAGAAGTAAAAAAATGAGGTCACAGTGTTCAGTTTAGACATATGTACAATGTTCGATGCAGAATAGACGTAGTTACCATACAATATACAATACTGTGCAGTGTACTAATATACAATACTATATAGTGCAAGGCAGAAATGGGACGTGGTGCAATTTAGGTACAATTCACAGTAGGTGTACGAGTTGTAGTGCAAATCCTTTATCAATAAATATAAAGTGTAAAGTGTGTTTGTGTGATCTAAAGTGTGGAGAGTGGGTGCTGCAGTGTGTTGTTTGTTTGAGTGAGTGTGTGCGTGTGGGTGTGTGTGCTGTGTGCATTTGATGGTTGTTGCATAGTGTTTATAGTTCGTTTAGCAGCCTGATGGCCTGGGGATAGAAGCTTTGAAATTGAAAACGGTTTGCTCATAAACTCACTATCCTCGGCAGACAAGCTTGGGAGATTAAGTTTGGAAAGAAAGGAGTCTATTGCTGTGCTTCCCCACTAGGTTGTGCAGTGTATAAGTCACTGTAATAGTTTCTAAAAGCATCGCTAATTTCTGTGGGTTTATTGGAGATTTTGCCCGGGGCTACTTCAATTCCATTAACTGCCCTCTTGCTTTCTTCCGTTTTTAGTTGCCATGCCAGTACTTTGCTAGGTTTCTCCCCCAACTCATAGTATTTTTGTCTAGAACGCATAATGGATTTCTCAGTTTTTTATGTATTTAAGTTATTATATTGTATTTTTTTGTTCACCAGAGTCCTGTTATTCTGATAGCGGGGTTCGTTTTCTCTGGCCCAGCGTATTGCTCGTTCCTTCTCCTGGAACCTGTGGAAGCATACTATGATGGTTCGGGGCGGTGCACCTGCTTTGGGTTTGGGGAGTAGCGATCGATGTGCTCTCTCCAGCTCTGGTGGCTTGTCGAATACGTCGGGGCCCATGACTTCCATCAGTAGTTTCACGACAAATTGAATAGGGTCTTGTTCCTTTTCGCTGTCTTCGGGTACGTTTACAATACAGAGGTTGACTCGCCTTGAGCGGTTTTCCAGCTTGTCGACCCGGTCTAGGAGGGTAGTGTTGTCTGTTTCCAATTTGCGTACGGTTTTCTCAGCTTTGACGAGACCATCAAAGTTATCTCCCGCAGTGGTTTCAACTCTGGCGAGGTGTGCTTGAAAGGAGTTAACCGTTTTCTGAAGTGCATCCACCGATGTTTGTAGGGGTGAGAGAGAGTTCTGTAACAAAGTTGAAAAGTCTTCTCTGAGGCTGGACCTTTGTTTTGCTAAACTTCGACTAATATGGTCATGGATAGGGTGTCTTCTCTGTATTTCTGTGGCTCCGTATTGACTGAGTCGTCCTGGGCGGCCATTATCTTGCTAGTAACGTTAGCTTTAATTGTTTGGAGTTGTCCGTGTCGGTTGTAAGGTCGCTTGTTTAAGATTTCTGGTCCTGTCTTTGTTAATTGTTTTCCTCTGTAGGGTGTTTGTTAACCCCTAATTGCTCCCGATGTGCAGGTTGGCACCTTGCATGGTTGCCTCTGCCGTTGGTGTGCGAGTGTGTAAGTGAATGGGTCAAATGTGAGGAACAAATTGTAAAGCGATTTGGATAAAAGCACTTTGGATAAAAGCGCATTATAAATACAGCCATTTACCATTTACAATGTTGCCGTAATTGCAAGTGTATCTCACAACAAGAGGATTTTCACTCTTCCAGTCAAAAGAGCTCTTCTCCTCTTGTTTGAAAGTCACTAGCCAGTAGAATACTTCACGTATAACATTGAGTTGAAAAGCTAGCCAACTTGAGTAACAAAAATTTGCAAAACCGTTGCCGTTTGGGGTTACAATGCGTCGTTGAATCAATCAATCAATCAATCAATCAATCGATACCGCGTGAGATGAAACTGGGTACAGTAAGAAGCATGCACATGAGTTGCCACTAAGGGCAGAGCGGCTAACAGTCAGTCAATTAATTACTGATTGACTGAGTCAGGGATGTTTCCGGTCTATGAGATGCGCTTTGTATCTAAAAATGTTAACTGGTGTCTTGTTCCGGACTTTTTCAATGTCCCCGGGGGGGGGGGGGGGGGGGATAAAGCATGCCAGTTTCCTGGGTTGACATCATCCATCTCCACCCTACACTGCATTGACCTCCCGATGTTTCCAATTCAAAACAAGCCACATGAAACAGCACTGGTATTTATACATTTAATGTTTTATTCTTCCTTTATTTGCTCAGCTTCAGACATGTACAGCAGGGAGCTGCCCAGTATACAACCACAGTCTTCTCCTGTTGGCCAACTGGAGCAGTTTGGGGTTCAGTGCCTTGCTCAAGGGCACTTCAGCAGAAGTTGTTGAGGGGTGAGAAGCATTAATGAGTCACTTCCCCTGATGTCTGGGGATTCAAACCGGTGCACAAGCTCTCTTCAAGCTACCGCTACCCACAATCGTTCTGTTGGATGGGCATTGAATGATGTGTCAATACACAGGCATTCTTTATGTACACGGTCCATTGATGACTGACTGGACTAGATTGGATAGCTGCTTTTGAAGTGCTTTGATTGGCCAAAATTTGTCGATAGTCGACTGGTAGTTGACTACCCCCCCCCCCCAATGCAAAAAGATAAGCGAAAGCATGCAATTGGTCCACTGATGGATACATCTTGATATTTGTCTAGTGCAGGGGTCTCAAACTCGCGGCCCGCGGGCCATTTGCGGCCAGCGGGATGATATTTTGCGGCCCCCTACTTGACATCAAAGTTTAGTGTTAATGCGGCCCGAGCGCAACTGTTTGCTGAGTCGTTGCGCGAGAGTTGGACGTTTTATGGGGCTGCGGCACTGCCGATATACCCTACTCCAATGATCCGCATGGACATTAGACGGTGTTGCACTTGATACCCAGTCTGTAAGCTAGTAGCAGTCGCAGAGGCTCTGGCTAACTTAGTAGTAACGTTTGAATGTTGTGATTTTCGATGCAAAATAAATATTCAACATTCTCTTTTGAGACTCCGCCTCAGACTCTTATCCTTTGGCACTTGGAACTTGCTGTACTTTGCTTGCAGGTCTGCAGCCATTATTGCTGGATTATGAATAGCACCAACTTTAGCCACGGTACTGTTGTCAAGCTAAGCTAGCTGACCTAGCTCGTCTTCCCCGCAAGGTTTTCACATTGACATTTAATAACGTTAGTCAGCTAACGCTAGTCAGTAGCTACTTGACTTAAATACGATTCACCGCGGGTGCATTATTGTTGATAGACGGACAGTGTCAGGTCCTGGAGAAAGGACATCATCTGATTTGATGTAATGTTAAAGCGGATGTTGTTCCAACTAGCTAGCTTTTCAGCTAATGCTATAATAACACCAAGCAAATCACATCCCGTCCGAGCTCCCCGTCACACGCTCTGTCGGGGACAATGGAATTTAAGAAAGTGTATCTGCTGTTAAAATGACAAACAGCATCACACTTTAAAATTTTACACATTTTATAATCCTCACTCTCCGCAGGAGATAAATGACGTCATGGGATCGGAGGCTAGAATTTACGGCCGATACCAAGTCCTCACTCAGTGGCAAGAAGCCATTCTCTCTCTCTGATGCATACATAATAAAATAATGTATGACTGAAGTGATGGAGACCATGTTTGAAGGCAAACAAAAGCAAATCCCCGTCAGATCGCACAGCAACCAGAATAACTGAAATACTGGCTGGTGATTTGATTAAACAGCTTTGTGATAGAATAAAAAAAAATTACAGTGCATTTCCATAGCTGTGGATGAGTCCACTGACACCACTGAGAAGCCTATGTTCTGAAGAACCGTTCATGTTCTGAAGAACTGTTCATGTTCTGAAATGTTTTTGCTAAAGATTGAGAAGGTTGGATCAGTTGTACTTTTTTTTTGAATACTTGAAACCCTTTTTTTGTGGAATATTTGATGCGGCCCAGCCTCACCCAGACTCTACCTCCAGCGGCCCCCAGGTAAATTGAGTTTGAGACCCCTGGTCTAGTGTGTTCATTAGATGGGTGAAATCCTCTTTCAGTTCCTCTGTGCCCGTTTTCTTAGGCAGTTAGCCTCTTGTATGCGCACCATTAGCGTTAGCCACACTTCTAGGCCTATTTGCTTTTGGAAAGAATGATAAAAACAAACATAGGGCTAGATCCACAAAGAATGGAATGCACGGTGCTAATTGCACCCTTACTTACAATTCATTATGAATTGAAAATGGTGGACCCTGATGTAAACAAGACGACAGTCTTTCTCTGGTCTGTACGGCATTGATGCAATGCAGCATGAGGGTCATCCTTTTGTGTTAAATGGCTGCATAAAGAAAGCATTTGTTGACTCTTATGTTGATAAGAGTATTAAAACTTGAAAAATATCTGTTTAAGGTAGATAAAAAACTAATAAAAAATGCGATTAATTTGCGATTAATCGCGAGTTAACTATCGACAATCATGCGATTAATCAGATTAAATATTTTAATCGATTGACAGCACTAAACAATATATATACTTTTTTTTTATATATATTTTTTGCATTCAACTAAGAGGTTGGCAGTCGACTACTGCTCTGTTCGATCGATTAGTCGAATAGGCGACTAATCGAGGTCAGCCCTAGTGTTTTGTGGTTGATGGTATGTGTGTGGGCGTGTGTGTGTGTGTGTGTGTTTGTGTGTGTGTGTGTGTGTGTGTGTGTGTGTGTGTGTGTGTGTGTAGGTGTGTGTGTGTAGGTGTGTGTGTGTGTGTGTGTGTGTGTGTGTGTGTGTGTGTGTGTGTGTGTGTGTGTGTGTGTGTGTGTGTGTGTGTGTGTGTGTGTGTGTGTGTGTGTGTGTGTGTGTGTAGGTGTGTAGGTGTGTGTGTGTGTGTGTGTGTGTGCTTGGGTGTGTGCTTGCGTGTGTGTGTGTGTGTGTGCTTGCGTGTGTGTGTGTGTGTGCTTGCGTGTGTGTGTGTGTGTGCTTGCGTGTGTGTGTGTGTGTGCTTGCGTGTGTGTGTGCTTGCGTGCGTGCTTGCGTGTGTGTGTGTGCACATTCATCTCTCTGAGTCATACCTCCTCCATTCCAATACTCTCCCTCCATTCCGCCAGATGGGCTGTTATGAATATCACATTAATGGAGATTATATTCTGTCTAATGCCTATTCATGTCTCTAGGATCACCTCACAAGTAATTGCAGAGCCCTCACTGCGCAGAGGAAAAACAATGGTTTTATAATTCTGTAATGATGACATAGTGAGCAGTGGTCAGGGAGCTGATTCAGAGATAAGTCATTATGTCAAAAATGTCTCATTTGAAATACTTTAAATCTTAGTTAGTGCATCTTTAATACCCGCCTATAGTCTATTCATCCCAGGTATTGTCTCTATATTCTGTACAGTGGTTTGACCTCTGTGGTTTCACTGCACTTCCTGTTTAATTTGAATGTGCTAGACTGGATAATCTGTGTTTGTTATTCCTCTTACATTTGTAGTAAACTTCCTAGCTTATTCCCTATCTATGCTCTGCGTTGTGTTAACCTTAAAAAGCCCTTGAAGTACTATATCTACAAAATGCAGTAAACCAGGTAATGGTTTTGTTATGGTTTGACACCGACCCCAAACGCAAACGGCACCTACAGGAAGAAGCGTGTGGAGAGGAGAATGCAATTAATTAACCGAAGATCTTAAAGGAACAGAGCGAGTGGGTGAGCAGCGGACAAAAACCTCACAGGTTTCTACACGACGGCAACAGAGAAACGGCGGTTGAAGAAAAAGAGGTCAGAGCAGATTTGATCTGAAAGAATCCGGTTTTTAATGGGATTCAAAGCAATTACAAATCAACGATTTGAAGAATAGTGCAATGAATTATACCGGAAGCAATCGCTATGCCGAAGGGCAGTATAATTCAGTCTAAACGTTCAATATCTAAAAAGCTTGTATCTATAAGCATCTCTCGTCTCGGTTTCTTTTTCTTCGATGGTGGTTGGAATGGTCGTCTCCGTGTATCGCCGGTCGGACGGTCCGCCTTCAGTGGAGGGAGTATGTAGAATGGGTGTTGCTCGCTCAGTTGTTCGTGGGGTTGTGACGCTCTCTCTGCAGATCGCGTCATGTTCAAGTCTAGATCTCCGCCCCCAACATTACGTCAGGAGGGCGGGGCCTTCTGAGCATTACCGAGCTCCCTTATTGGAGGACCAGTAGCTCTGTCTGTCAATAGGCTAGCCACCCTGGAGTAGCGACAGAACGGAATTCCTTAGTAGGCGTTCCCTAGCAGTTTCAACCCGAAGGGGTGTGAAGGCTGGGTTTCAAATGGGGAACCTTTCTGATCTAATCTAGTTCCGATGCCTTTTGTTTACAGGGGTAAAATGCAAAACACCTTGTGTTTTTCCCTACTCCTCCACAAAAGGCTTCCTCTGAGCTTGTTGTGCTTGTAGACCAAATGTCTGGCTCTAATCAACATTATCTCTAAATCTTCCAGGAAGGCTCTTTGATCTTAAGGCTTGTAAACAGCCGCCTAGGATAGGAATTTCAGTAGGCATTGTAACCATGGTTAGATGCTAAATCACTCAACTGCTTATTCACCTCCTCTCCAGGGGATAAAAATAAGGACAGTTCTAGAGCAATGGAGGGGAGTGGCTTTGAATTAGTTATGTGTAATGTTGCAATTTTACCTTTCCAATTTGCCATTCTGGTTCCATGATGTACAGTATAATTTTACACAGTTTTGTTGAGAAACTACCACACATTCTTCACCAACTTATTCCTTCTGACCTAATTTAATGTTCTCTCTCTATCACATATACACAGACCCTCTCTCTCTATATATATATACACACACACTCACTCTCTTTCTCTCACATAATTCCGTTCATTCTCTTTGTCCCTCTCGTATATACTCACTTCTTCTCTGTCTTTCTGAAGTCTCTCTCTCTCTCTCTCTCTCTCTCTTTCACTTTATCTGTGTCTGTTTCAAAGCCAGAGATTAGGCAGCTACTACAGTATTATGGTATTTATTTAGTAGCATTTCCCCCACTGGGCCTGGTGTGGGTCCAATCTGAGACGAGACACTTTAACTGCAGGCCACACTTGAGGCTGGGATTTGGAAGCAACTTCAGTCCTAAATGGAGAGAACATATCCAGATGAAAGCTGGAGGAAGTACATAAGAGGAAGCCTACAGTATGTGGTTTTCACACTTGTCTTGCATATTAAAGGCCCAATGGGCAGGGGTGTAAAAAGTACCCAGAAATGATACTTAAGTGAAAGTATTGTTACCTTCTCAAAATCGTACTCAAGTAAAAGTCATAGTATCTGGCTAAAAACACACTTGAGTAAAAGTAAAAAAGTTTCAGCTTTTAAATGTACTTAAGTACTAAAAAGTACGTTTTTTTTTATTCCGGGGCAATGAAATGTTCCGTTTCGTCCTCTTCATCACTCGTACTATCGTTTGTGGCCATCTTCTGTAGCTTGTCACTCTGACTGTCTATTCTTCTGATAGCAGGTGTTTAACCTCTTAAGCCTGACGGGACCGGTACCAGTCCCAAAATGACATCACATCATAAACCAAGCTAAATCAAATTTGATATGAAATTATTCTTCTGATAGCAGGTGTTTAATCAAAGAACCCTGCTTTCTAGTCTTGGACAAGGACCATCAGCATGGGTATGTGCAGGTTCATTTTCCATTGATGGGGATTTGAGAAACAAATATACTAATTAAAATGGTTGGAACTGCGAGATTTGTACTTTGTAGGTCTGCATTTTAAGTATGTTTTTTTCCCGCTGAAATGTAATTGAGTAAAAGTACAAGTATAACAACCTAATAATACTCGAGTAAAGTATAAATCCCCCAAAACAGTACTTAAATATTGTAACAAAGTACAATTACTCAAGTACTTTACACCCCTGCCAATCTGTGATCCAAGCATAAACAAAATGGCCAGCCCCACCACTTATGAATGGAGACATGTTTTCATTAATAATAATAATAATAATAATTCATTTAATTTATATAGCGCTTCTCAATAAGCCGAAGTCGCTGACAGTAGTCGGGAGCAGGGGTACAAACAAAGAAACGAAAGCAAAGAAACAAAAACAAAAACAACAAAGAAACAAAAACAAAAGGAACATGAGACCATGGGGGGAACAGGGGAGACAGCCTGATAGCACAAAAAAAAAAGAGACTGGAGATAGATATCAATCAGGTTGGAGGGGAGGGGGGGGTTTAGGGGTGGGGGGGGTTGAAGGCAAGGGAGAACAGGTGGGTTTTGAGGCGAGCTTTGAAGGTGGAGAGTGTAGGGGAGTCTCTGATGGACTGGGGGAGGGAGTTCCAGAGTCGGGGTGCAGTGCGAGAGAAGGCCCGATCTCCGAAGTTTTTAAGCTTGGATGTCGGGACAGTGAGGGAGGCAGTGGAGGAGGACCGGAGGGAACGGGTGGGGCGGTAGGGGAGAAGGAGATCAGTCAGGTAGGGGGGGGCCAGGCTGTGGAGGGCTTTGAAGGTGAGGAGTAGTGTTTTAAAGTTAATGCAGTGTTTGATCGGGAGCCAGTGGAGGGAGTGGAGGACAGGAGTGATGTGTTCGCGGGACCGGGTGTTAGTGAGGAGGCGGGCGGCTGAATTTTGGACCATTTGCAGTGTATGGAGGGAGCTATTCTCCATTCATGTCATGCTCTTCATACGAGGACTAATGCTAGACAACAGATAGGTCTAATTAAGAGTTTTCAATAATTGTATTTGGTATATTTTGTTGATAATGGTCCTCATTCTCGAACGGACCAAAGGTACCAAGGAATTCCTTCGTAACTCGATTTACCTACTTATTCTGCATTCTCGAACGGCTTCGTATTGTAAATTCGATTTATGTAAGATTTACAAACTCAAAAAGGCAGTCGTAAGTCGGGACCGTGTTTTCAACAGCTTTCTCTGGGACAAGTGCTCATTCAAGTACCTTTGTAAATATCTTGTCAAGGGCCAATCGCACATCGTCGTTCAGTATTGACATTACTAAATGAGATACTAAATGAGATGCTAATAATGTCATGTTCTACAGTAGGACTTACTACTATAATAACTAATAAAAATAGTCATTTGAATAATAGAAGCCTACTTTGATGGAACGATTCATTTTGCACGTATACAGTGTGTACTTGTACGCTGAGGTTGCCTCACTAAGCTGTTTCTCCACACATTTATTTAGTTCTAGCAATAGGCATAAATCAAACCAACAATAAATAATATCATTGAGAAGAAGATTATATATGGTATATTATTACAGTATATTCCACTATACAGTAGCTATATCCGTGGCGATCAGTTTAGTTCTTATTTATTTAGTTGTAATGCTCACAGTGCCTCATTGAGTCAGGACTATGAATGCAAAACGTAATTGTTAATGATACAAATATTGTCGTATTTTTTATCATTATAATTATTTAATTCCACGGAAGTCTGTAGTCGGCAATCCCCAATGACTTGTCCCAGAGAAAGCTGTTGAAAACATGGGCGCACACCGGGCTGTCCGACTTACGACTGCCTTTTCGAGTTCGTAAATCCTACAAGGCATTTACAATACGAAGCCGTTCGAGAATGCCGAATAGGTACGTAAATCGAGTTACGAAGGAATTCCTTGGTGACCTTTTACGTATGCCCATTTGAGAATGAGGACCAATGTTTCTAAACACTGGAGTGAAACAGACAGTGGGTTACACATTACAAATAGCATGTTTTCCATCTAGAGATCAAAGAATGTGTGAATGAACATACCGTACTCTGTGTGTGTGCGCGCCCACATTCATGTGAAAAATCAGGACCAAGTTTGAGAATACACAAAATATACAAATGTCATCATCATCATCATCAAACCTTTATTTAAGGGGAGACACTGCAGGTGAATAGGGTAAAAAAATTAACTAATAGATATCACAATGAAACTTCCCCAGTTGATTACTTATATTAAGACAAGACTTTGTTGTATTACAAGTTTTCTGAAATTGTATGTTTAAATATGCAAATGAGGCATGATCTACTTAAATATGCACTAATTTGCATATAATTCCAGGGCAGAAATCTGAACATTGGATAAAGCCATTTTCAAAATTATAGTTTCATTTTGTTGACATATTAGAGCCAAAGGTTATTACAGAGGGGATTTTGGATATCTCTTTTTATCACTCCATAAATCAGAAAATACTCCATTCAGTCCATTTTTATGGTAAAATTCCATATTTCGCCATGTTTTTAGGAATAAAATGTGATATAAATCAGGGTATGAATGCGATATCAACAAACCCTTCTGTAAATACCTTCAGAACATAGATATGAATAGAACTGGAAGGTTTGGTGTATGTGTGTGCTACTGAAGTGGAGATTTCTGGCTCAGAGTATGAGGAAAAACTCTTAAAACTAATTTTTGGGAAAACGCCTTCAAAGTTCTGTATTGTAAAATGCCATACTTTTTTTTTTAAACAGATATTTACAAACACAATACCTAATCAAACCATTAGTAATAGACAACCTAAACACATGCCTGATAACTGAATAATAATAATAATGATGTTATTGAACTGAACAGAACTACACACAGGCTACAAACAGTGTAGTACAGTGTAGTACCCCCTAATAGGCAAAACATATTTGAATAGATATCACTATGAAACTTTCCCAATTTGTTATGTACATATAAACTAAGAAAAAATATATTGCAAGTTTTCTGAAATTTATGTTTATATATGCAAATGAGGCACTTCCCCATTAAATATGTGCACATTTATGGATGCAATAAGGCAAAATGATGTAAAATAAACAACTAAATGTGTGTTATTGATGTTTTATTGTCACTAGTTTCATAGAAGACATGTTTAGGAAGCAAAATATAACAAAATCTCAAAATCAACAAAAAAAGTATATTTGACTATTCACCTGCAGTGTCTTGCCTTAATTAACCAGAAATAAAATACACATACAGTAGACTATACCATACAAGCGAAATGTAAAATGAAAAGTAAAATGCAGCTTAAAAAAATACAAGCACAAAAAAATATATATAAAAACTCAGAGTGTTTTCCTGAGTCTCGCGATTGCCGCGGCTCCGCCACTTCCTCGATGTTGACTAGTCGGTCGAAAATAGTTACCTTGATGAGCGCGCTCCTCTCCAAAAGTTGAACTAGTTTATGCCCGAAACACTGCCGCCGAGGCGCGGCGCTGGGAAAAGGAGCGCGCCTGTCGCATAGAAATGAATGACAGAAAAGGAGCTGTCATAAAACGTCCCCGGTCGACACAGGCCATAGGTATGAGTATTACAGAACCACATATAGTCCACACCACACAGGTGTCTAAATACACATGCTCAGATGAACCCCTCTGATCCAACACTGTCTAAAATTCACACACAATAGTCCTATTTACACATAAACACACGGATGAGCTTTTTTGCTTTTTTGCTTGCTTTTTTCTTTTATTTATAATACTGTTTTGGAGTAAAAAAAAAAAAAAATAATTAAAATTGGTAAGAATATAGGACAGGCACATATAAGCACTATGCTTCAGTCTGTACCTTTTTCAGTCACTGTAAATAATCAAATATTGATAAATGATGATGTATATTGTACTTTTTTTTGATGACTGAAAAAAATAAACTACTACTACTACTACTAATACCGAACAACAAGTCCATGACCAAACGCATCGAGTCTAACATTATTATAGTAGGCAAAAAAATACAACATTATCGCCACCCACCTGTCCTGATTGTCTGCCCAATTCTCAAAATCTGCATGTCACAGAAGTAGTTCCCGCAGCAGGCTGCTTCGCCTTCTTTGTAAAATCAAAATAGGTTAGAAGGCTTACTTCTTTCTTTGATATTCCGTTTAACTTTCGACATTATCCTATTGATTTGTGCCTGCAGACTGCAGTGCAGCGCCGCCACGCTCCGAATGGTAAACGCAAGAATAGCATGCATGTTGCATGCGTATTACGAGTAGGGTATATCTGCAGTGCCGCAACCCCATAGATTTATGCTATTGTCTATTACGGTGAATTAGTGCGCAAATCATTAATCATACATAAAAATAGCATAATTTTATTATTATACACGATGATGACGATACAGAAAATTACAAAAAATGATAAATGCATGGCAAAAATAGCATTTATTGTCAGTATTTTAGAGACCCGCCAAAAAATCACAAATCATGTTTTCAGGGAAGCTGAAATCTAGGGGAGCCAATGGCTCACCGAGCTGCCCCATGGTTCGCACCCTGCTTTCACTGCCACACGACAGAAGGTTAACCCTTTACTATCACACATGTACTGTTCAAAGAGCTAAGAAAGGGATTAAAAGGAGGTGTATTTCTATTATTGGGGTTAACTTGTGGAACAATGCTGACATACAGTTGAGAATGAGTAATTCGCTTTTGGTTTTTAAGAAAATGGTTTGAAAAGTTATTTTTGCAAACTACAAGGGTGAATAATACTGTTTTTTGCTATTTTCTTTTAGAATACTGTTTTGGAGTCTTAATTTTGTTAAGAATATATGACAGGCATATAATAAGCATTATGCTTCAGTCTGTACCTTTTCAGTAACTGTAAAATCAAATATTGTTAAATGATGGTGTATATTGTATTGTGTGAGATGACTGAATAAACTACTACTACTACTACTACTACTACTACTACTACTACTACTACTACTACTACTACTACTACTACTACTACTACTACTACTACTACTACTACTACTACTACTACTACTACTACTACTACTACTACTACTACTACTACTACTACTACTACTACTACTACTACTACTACTACTACTACTACTACTACTACTACTACTACTACTACTACTACTACTACTACTACTACTACTACTACTACAGTGAAAGGGTTAACCGGCTGTCGTGTGGCAGTGAAAGGGTTTAAAGCACATCCAGGGAGTTTTTAATGAGTTTATGGAAGTTTACCGAGAACATGTGTTGCTATGGGGACCGAATGAGGACATGTCAGTGTGTGTGTCCTCCTCTCACCAGATGGAACCAGCTGGACTTGGCCATCGTGCTGCTCTCTGTGATGGGCATCACCCTGGAGGAGATAGAGATCAATGCCTCCCTGCCAATCAACCCTACTATCATCAGAATCATGAGAGTCCTGAGGATAGCGCGAGGTACTCTCTCTCTGTATCTCTGTCTCTCTCTCTCTGTATCTCTGTATCTATGTCTCTCTCTCTCTCTGTATCTCTCTCTGTATCTCTCTCTGTCTCTCTCTCCCTCTCTGTATCTCTCTCTCTGTCTCTCTCTCCCTCTCTGTATCTCTCTCTCTGTATCTCTGTCTCTCTCTCTGTCTCTCTCTCTCTCTCTCTCTCTCTCTCTCTCTCTCTCTCTCTCTCTCTCTCTCTCTCTCTCTCTCTCTCTCTCTCTCTCTTCTCTCTCTCTCTCTCTCTCTCTCTCTCTCTCTCTCTCTCTCTCTCTCTCTCTCTCTCTCTCTCTCTCTCTCTCTCTCTCTCTCTCTCTCTCTCTCTCTCTCTCTCTATCTCTCTCTCTCTCTCTCTCTCTCTCTCTGTATCTCTGTATCTCTCGCTCTGTCTCTCTCTCTCTCTGTCTCTCTCTTCCTCTCTGTATCTATCTATATCTGTCTCTCTATCATCCTCTCTGTAGCACTCTGTATCTCTCTATCTCTCTCACTCTCTCTGTAACACTGTATCTCTCTCTCTCTCTCTCTCTCTCTCTCTCTCTCTCTCTCTCTCTCTCTCTCTCTCTCTCTCTCTCTCTCTCTCTCTCTCAATTCAATTCAATTCAAATAGGCTTTATTGGCATGAAGTATTAACATACTTATTGCCAAAGCAAGTTCAACGTACAAACAATAACATATATATTAAGCAATAAAATACCATAATATTAGTAATAACAGTAAAGACAATCAACAGAAACATATTCAATTACAAAATAATCATTCAATCGGGTAGTCATTTTACAAGTGTAGCCACTCAGATACATGTATTTACAAAGCTTGTTCTCTTATTGTATGACAACCATCTACATATTTTGCAGCTAGTGCTGTACACTGACTTTTCTCCCCACACATATATAACATCATTTGATGATCAGGGAGATGGATAAACTGTGGATACATTTTATTTATTTTATCAAAGAAAACTTCTCTTAGATCCTTATATTTCTCACAGTATAGTAGGAAGTGAGGTTCTGTCTCAACATCCCCCTGATGACAAAGTGAACACAGCCTGGCCTCTCTTGGCAGCCAGTTCTGCCTGTGATGGCCTGTTTCTATGGCTAGGCTATGTCCACTCAGTCTGTACCGTGTCAATGTCTTTCTTAATTTTATATCATTTACAGTGGTCAGGTATTCTGCCACCGTGTACTCTCTGTTTAGGGTCAAATAGAATTCTAATTTACTTTGAGATTTGGTTGATTTGTTCCAATATTCTATATAATTTTCTTTTTGTTTTGAGATTATTTGGTTGGGCCAGATTGCTTGGTGTCTGTCCTGAAGCCCTGGTGTTTGTGGGCAGAGATGTCTGACTAGCTGGCAGAGGGGACTCTTATCTGGGTTAATCTCTTGGCTCTGAAGGGCTTTGTAGTGGTAGGAGTGGGGGTCACTTGATTGGAGGTGTGTATAAAATTTGATGGCTCGCTTCTGAATTTGAATGATTAGAGGGTATTGGCCAAGTTCTGCCCTGCATGCATTGTTGGCAGTGTGTCTGTGAACCCTAAGTAGGTTTTTGCACAATTCTGCATGTAGTACTTTTAATGGATGTTTTTCCCATTTTGGGGAGTCTTGGTTAGTTAATGGACCCCACACTTCACTGCCATATAATATTATTGCATTTATTACAGAATTTAGAATTTTGAGCCAGGTCCTAATTGGGATGTCAATTGGAATTTTCCTTTTGATGGCATAAAAAGCCCTTCTTCCCTTCTCCTTCAGTTCATTCACAGCCATGTTGAAGTTACCATTATGATTTATTTTGAATCCCAAATATGGGTAGCTTTTTGTGTTTTCTAATGTGTGTGCCTAATTTAAATGTATTATGTGAACTCTGAGACTCGTGTCTCCTTTGAAAGACCATGACTTTAGTCTTCATCATGTTTACGTTCAGAGACCATGTCTGGCAGAACTGGTGGAGGATGTCTAGGTTCTGTTGTAGACCCTCTTTAGTGGCTGACAGCAGAACCAGATCATCTGCATACATCAACAATTTTACAATGGTATCGTGCAAAGTCAGACCGGGTGCAGTAGAAAGTTCTAATAACTTTGCTAATTCATTTATATATATATTAAACAACATTGGGCTTAAATTGCACCCCTGGCGGACTCCGCGACCCTGGGTGAAGAAATGTGTTCTTTTATTGCCAATTCTAACAGCACATCTGTTTTTTGTGTACATGGATTTGATCAAGTCATATGTATTTCCTCCAACACCACTTTCTAGAATCTTGAAGAAGAGACGTTTGTGCCAAATTGAATCAAAAGCTTTTTCAAAATCGACAAAGCAGGAATATATTTTCTTTTTGTTCTGTTTCACGTGAATGTCAATTAGGGTTTTAAGAGTGTATATATGGTCAGAGGTACGATAATTTGGTAAGAATCTAATTTGGCTTTTACTTAGAACACTGTGTTCCGTAAGGAATTCTATGAGTCTGGTGTTGATGATACTAGATAGAAGTTTGCCCAAATTACTCGTCACACAGATACCTCTATAGTTTTTTGGGTAATATTTATCTCCACTCTTGAATATTGGGGTTATGAGTCCTTCATTCCAAACATCAGGAAAATAGGCTAAATTTAGTGTCAAATTGAATAATTTTAAAATAGCCAGTTGGAATTTTTCAGAGCATTCAATATGCCATCTGTTCCACAGGCCTTTCTATCTTTAAGGCACTGAAGTTTTGATTTCAGCTCTTGTTCAGTGAATGGGAAGTCTAGAGGGTTTTGATTATCCTTTATGATATCTTCCCATTTTTGTAACTTTTCACATATCTGGCTGGTTTCCGTTTTTGTATTCAGGTGTACAGTTGCAAAGAGTGATGTGAAGTGGTTCGTCCAAACATCACCATCTTGAATAGCCATTTCTTCCGGTTTATCTTTATTCAATGAGTTCCAGTGGTCCCAGAAGGAGTTAGAGCTTAAATAGTCCTCTATTTTGCATAACTGTTTATTTACGTGTTTGTTCCTTTTAATTCTGATGGTCTTTTTATAGTGTTTCAGTGTTTCACAGTATTGGAGGCGTAAGGTATCATTGTGTGGGTTTACGTGTTTCTGGTTTGATAATCTTTTTAACTGTGTTCTAAGAATTTTACATTCTTTGTCAAACCAGTGGTCCTTTTTAGTTTTTCTCTGTTTGTTACCTGATAATTTTAATTTGGACTTCATTGCAGTTCTTTCAAATATATAATTTATATGTTCTACAGCTAGGTTGACTCCTTCAACACTGTTAGAGTATGGCGTGGCTAGGAATGTATCTAACAGTGATTGTATCCCATCACTGGCGATGGCTCTCTGGTAGTCCTGCATGCTGTTCTGGGACCATCTGTAGTATTTGGGGATGTTATGTAGTTTACTGGGCTGTGTAGGGGGATTTTTGAGAGACTCAGTTATTTTCATGTACTGTATGCAGTTATATGACTGTGGTCGGAGAGTGGGGTCAGAGGTTTGACTGTGAATGAACTGAAAGATACTGGATCCAGATCTGTTATCATGTAATCTACTGTGCTTCTGCCAAGGGATGAGCAGTAAGTGTACCTTCCTTGTGAGTCCCCTCTCACACGCACATTGACAAGGTAGAGACCCAGTCCTCTACAGACCTGTAATAAGTTCTTCCCATTTTTGTTTATGGAGATGTCATGGTTATTTCTAGGGGACAGGTTTACATGGTTGCATATGGTGTGGTCAGATATAAATTTGTCTCCATGTGTACGCGTGAAATCAGGGTGGGTTCCCGTTCGGGCATTAAAGTCACCGCAGACAAGCACATGACCTTGACTTTGATAAAAACATATTTCTGACTCAAAGTTGGAGAAGATGTCCTCTGCGTAATATGGAGACCCAGACGGTGGTACATATATTCCACAGATAAAAAGATCTCTTTGAGAGGGGATTACTTCTTTATTTAGTTTTAACCAAATATGATTGTTCCCGGATTTTAGAATCTGTATTGACTGGTGGAGTTGTGATTTGTACCAAATTATCAATCCCCCTGAGTCTCTGCCCTGACTAATATGTTTTATTTTATTTGATGGCAAAAGGACTTCTCTGAAGTGTGGAGGAGAGAGTGTGGCTACATCCTCTCTACACCATGTTTAGTTAGAATTAAAAGGTCATTGTTTGTTATAGCCTGTAAAAAATCAGAGTATCCACTCTTCAGGCCGACTGTTTAAGAGTAAAGACCCTGTATGTTCCAACAACTGATAGCAAATGATTGCATTTTTGTACAAAAAATATATAAAGGTGTTCAGAGGTATAAAGGTTATAAAGGTATAAAGGTATTCAATCAATGAACAAACATCACAGAACAAATGTAACAACAACAAAGGCAACAAAGGCAACAGCAGGCAACTAGCCTGCTTTTCTTTTTAGGGCCGACTGCTAGCTTGGAGTGAGAAGTCTACTGCATAGGGTGGAGAGCATCTGTTTGATCTCCTTCAGCTCTGATGTGGGTGGGGGAGGAGGAGGCCTGGTCAGGGCGGATGCATAGGTCATCTGCTGCTGGGGACAGTGGAGGGGTTGGCAGGGGGGACATCTCCTCTCACTGGGCGGGTTGGAAGTGTGGGGTATAGGTGGTGCGGCTCCATAGGTCATCTGCTGCTGGGGACGGTGGAGGGGTCGGCTGGGGGGGTGTCTCCTCTCACTGGGTGGGGTGGAAGGGTGGGGTATAGGTGGGGCATGGGGTACTGCAGGGGTTTGTGGCGTGACTCCTCGTGGGTATCTCATAGGCCTGTGCTTTCTCAGAGAGGCCGGTGTGTGACTGGGTCTGTTGGGGTTGCGTCCAAGGGCAGCATCTTTTAATGTTTTTGCAAATGTCCTCACTCCAGCGTTGTTTAGGTGTAGCCCATCATGAAGGTCCCATGTGCCGATGTTTGTGTGGTGGGCCAGGTGAACATTTGGGAGGGCAGCACAGTCTCTTGAGATCTCCATGTTGATTTCATGAATGATGTGTGGGGGGGGGGGCATCCTGGGGAGGAGGGTGGAGATGACTACTCTGGTATCTGGGAACTCCCTGGAGGCCCTCTCAGCCACCTTGGTCATGGCAGCAGTCCCACGGCGTAGATAGTGGAGGTCATTAGTGCCCGTGTGCACCACCATGTACTGGGGGCTCCCTAGAGCAGGGGTGGCCAACCAGTCAGAGACTAAGAGCCACAAAAATTACTGTGGTACCACAAAGAGCCACACCATATACCAGCGTTTCTCAACCTTTTTTTTCAGTCACAGCACCCTTCATGTGTTTATAGGTCTCACCCTCTGGCCTCTGAAGTTGCTAATGTCTTTTTTATTTGGGCCTCACAGGGTTAAAAGTACCCTGTGAGACCCACGGTTGCAAAATGACAAAATCACTTTTAGCCATTTAAAAAAATAATGTTTATTTAAAAAATGTTAAGCACATTGGTCACATTAAGTCAATTGGTCCTGTTGTTCAGCCTCACAATCCACCCTCTGGCCTCTGAAGTTGCTAATGTCTTTTTAATTTGGGCATCACAGGGTTGACCTCTTAAGCCAGAGATATACAGTAAAAGTGTATATTTTCAGCATTACGTTTGTTTACCAATGATTTTAATTGTTATTAGTGAAATATAAGATTATAGAAATCTCAGCGCATTGGTCGGAAACCAGCGCATATTGACAGGAGGAAGTGGCACAGCCAAAAGTGAGTGTAGTCTTTTGAAGGAAGAGACACAGGGCTTTCGAATTTCGAAAAACTACCCTACCCAGCTCACACCAGCCCCTGTCAATCATCTGACTTCTGGATTTACTCTTTTATTTCTCTTATTTTTTGGGATTATCTCCCACAAACCTGAACGTTATTACCATAAAACAGAACCCAAAAAACGGTGTTGCAATACGATGAAAAATGGTGGAGAAATTTACTTTTTATTTTGTATGGATGGAAGAGCCACACATTGATGGGCAAAGAGCCGCGGGTTGCCCACCCCTGCCCTAGAGTGTCCTGTCTGAGCAACTGTATGGCATGGCCTGTGTTCCGACAGCGCTTGGCTGTCACCTTGAGGCCAGGGAAGAGGCGTGCTGTGTCCAGGTGTTTGCCATTGGAATCCATGAGGAGGACTACCTGGGCTTCGGGCTGGGCTGGTCTGGTAGACTGGGGCTGTGGCTCGGGTGGAGGTTGGGCTGCTGGAAGGGGGTCTGAGTCAGAAGGCATGTCAGTGGGTGTCAGACTAGGAGGAGTTAGTGGGGTCAGGGGAGAGAGGTAGATTCTGGTTTGGCAGTAGGGGGGGTGGTGGATGTTGGAGCAGAGGACCGCTTACGGCCGGGGGGAGATGTATGTATTCTTTCTTCCTGTCGTTGCAGCTTTACTTCCTCTATCTCTCTGCGTAGAAGCCTCTCTCGGCTGCCTGTATCTTCCTTCATGGCTTTCATCTGGGCATGTAGGGTGTTGTTGTCCTGCTCTAGCTCCTGCATGGTTTGTGTGAGCTCCCTGACGCTCCTCTGGGTCTCCTTCAGCTCTGAAATGGTCTTCTCCCTGCTCCTCTTCAGATGATGGAGCTCCTCTCCCAGCTGCTGAATGGTGCAGAGCTCAGTCAGCCTGGCCAGAGTCCTCTCTCTAAACTCAGTAAAGTCCAGAGTCTCTCTCTCTCTCTCTCTCTCTCTCTCTCTCTCTCTCTCTCTCTCTCTCTCTCTCTCTCTCTCTCTCTCTGTATCTATCTCTCTCTCACCCTCTCTGTAACGCTGTATCTCTCTTTCTCTCTCTCCCTCTCTCTCTCTCTCTCTCTCTCTCTCTCTCTCTCTCTCTCTCTCTCTCTCTCTATCTCTCTCTCTCTCTCTCTTTGCCTCTCTCTTTCTGTCTCTCTCTCCCTCTCTGTATCTATCTATATCTGTCTCTCTCATCCTCTCTGTAGCACTCTCTCTCTGTGTATCTCTCTCTCTCACCCCTCTCTGTAACGCTGTATTTGTCAGTGTCTGTCTGTCTGTCTGTCTGTCTGTCTGTCTGTCTGTCTGTCTGTCTGTCTGTCTGTCTGTCTGTCTGTCTGTCTGTCTGTCTGTCTGTCTGTCTGTCTGTCTGTCTGTCTGTCTGTCTGTCTGTCTGTCTGTCTGTCTGTCTGTCTCTCTCTCTCTCTCTCTCTCTCTCTCTCTCTCTCTCTCTCTCTCTCTCTCTCTCTCTCTCTCTCTCTCTCTCTCTCTCTCTCCTCTCTCTCTCTCTCTCTCTCTCTCTCTCTCTCTCTCTCTCTCTCTCTCTCTCTCTCTCCCTCCCTCCCTCCCTCCCTCCCTCTCTCTCTCTCTCTCTCTCATCTCTCTCTCTCATCTCTCTCTCTCTCTCTCTCTCTCTCTCTCTCTCTCTCTTCTCTCTCATCTCTCTCTCTCTCTCTCTCTCTCTCACACACACACACACACAAATTCTAAATGTGTTGGGTTATTTAAATCCACAGATCAAATCACATATATAGGATTCAGATATCACAGAGGTTCAATAATGCTTTTAGGACACCTGAATATAGAAAACATCTTATCCAGCACTTTCCCTGTCTACCCATTACAATGCCCTCCCACCCCCACCCCCACACACGTTCACAGTTTCATCTGAACAAAGAAAATGCTGACACTTTCTCCATCTGTCTCCCATCCCCTCCAGTAACTTATTATAAAATAATAAATTAATAAATCCAATCTATGGACTGGCCTGGTGGTCCCTGCCAGACCCTCTTAACTCCTCACTGAGGGGAATAAATGCTAATTACACCATTCACACTTAATCCTACCTCTCTCACCGCCACCCTCTGCCCTCAACAATACCTTCCGATGGAATGCCAAGCGGCCCCATGGGTAATATGCTAATTAAACGCCAGCTGATGGCTGGGATTAACAAGCAGACGAGTTATGACCAGGGGGCTTTTAGCTACTTTATCCTGATTCTCAGACGC
The DNA here is from genome assembly GCF_963971535.1 of Notolepis coatsorum. Classification (NCBI taxonomy): domain Eukaryota; kingdom Metazoa; phylum Chordata; class Actinopteri; order Aulopiformes; family Paralepididae; genus Notolepis; species Notolepis coatsorum. Next base: position 147,238,889 of record NC_140171.1, on the reverse strand, counting down.
TGGAGGAATGTTAACTAGCCTGTGAGGAAACGCCAAATAAAGCCCCACTTTGACAGCTGTTAGGGCTGTACTGTACTGTAGTCTCATCCTACCAGGGGTGGACAGTATTTACAGGTATATTATGTCTACTTTCTTACTTTTTTGGGGGATTTGTACTTTACTCAAGTATTATTAGGTTTGTATACTTTGTACTTTTACTCAATTACATTTCAGAGAAAAAATACATACTTTTTACTCCTTACATTTAAAATGCAGACCTACAAAGTACAAATCTAGCAGGTCCAACCATTTTAATTAGTATATTTGTTTCTCTGGCTGAACTAATGTTAACCTTATTAATCCTGCGGCCGCTCTTTATTTAAAAACAGCCAATCAAATCCCCATCAATGGACAATTAACCCGCCCATACCCATCCTGATTGGTCCTTTTGCAAGACTAGAGGCGGGATCTTTGATTAAACATCAGAAGATAGACGGTCAGAAAAATGTCACACTTTTTAGTACCTCTTAACATGCAACGGCCCACATGTGGGGCCCTCTTGAGGATGATTTTCGAATTAAAGCCCTATTTTTTGCCTGTCGATAGCCCTTTCAGGTGACAAAATCCGTCACACGGTTCTCGAGTTACATGCCGATATGTGAGGCGTGCGCCCGAAGTACACGGTATTGCGCAAATACCACTCCCGACTCTCGAGCGTCTAACCCCGTCAATCATTTGGCGATCTCGAAAATTATTGGACAGGGTTGTAGCCCATGAGTGTGAATTTCCAATGATACCCCATGTGGGGATGGACGAATCAGGGATCTAGGTAAAAAGTCACGAGCGAAAACAGGAAGAGAAAAAACGCTGAATAAATTGAAGTCTATGAGGAAAAGGAAACCAGGAACGCAACACAGTTTACCAAAATCACTCCTAATCACTCATTTCTGAACGGATCTTTATGACATTTGTGTACTACACAAGACTTCAGGCTATGACCCCAGGGTGTATTTTCAGCCATACCAATTTTGGGGGAAATACTACTTCTGGACTACTAACTACTACAGAAAAACATGAGTAACACGTTTTTCTACAACTCAAGTTCAGACCTATGTTACTCTATTTCATTAGCACTAAAAGTGAGTTTTCTTTATTGTAAACTTCAGAATGTCATCTTTCAAAAGAGACCAGGCTCATGCATGTGCTATAAGTATAAAGTATAGTATTTTGGTTTGCAAAAAAAGTATGCAGTCCTCAAAAACTAAAATGGACAATTTTGGGGGTGCCTGTTAACACTTTCAGTGCCACGAGGTGGCGCCAGAGTTAGCGCTTCAATGCCACCATCGGCGCCAATGTTACGCTTAATATCGCCTAATCTATGTTTTAAATTATGGCTATGTGTCTAATCTGCCTGTCGCTTATCAAAGAATCCTTTTCCAGTCAGTGCTGTCAAGGCAGATTGGTTTTTTATCGCTTCATTTCCGTTTGAGAGCATTTTGAAAAGCACCCGTTTTGAGGTAAAAAACAGTCCATTCTGGACCATTCTATGATAATCGTCTTTTACTGGAATATTCCAGAACGTTGTCATTTGTCGGCCTATTTATGAATCGTTTTCAAATAAACGCTAGATGATCAATATTATACATACACGCACGCCCATTCGAGCCGCGCGCGGATAATAGCCGTGTTCATTTCCTCTTGGATTTTTACAGTGAAACAGAAAGAGCCCATTTCACAAAACAGCTTATATCTTCATCAAAATGAGTCTGATTATCCTAACACTGATAAATAACATATATTCCTTACCTAGATGGTATCCAACTGGTATATTCCAATTCCTGATCACCATTCGAAAAAATCGATAAGTGTATGGATCCAACGTGATACAGTAGAACACATGATTCCACGGGGTTCAGAGGCTCCAGAATGAACTCTAATAACCCCGGCTGCATCAGTGGACTGGAAAATGTGGAGTACAGGATTTTTTCCCCCATCCATTTTCATTGAGTCCATTCCAAAATCCCTTATGTCATCTGGGAGACGATAGGGGGCGCTTTTTTCCACATCTGATCGCCGGCGGCGCTCGGGTATACTAGGGTAGGCTCGCGTGATGCAATATGATTTCAGATAGCTAAAAAAAAATAAAAATCTGAGAAATCTCGTGAGTGGCTTTCAACGAGATATCAATAATTCCGAGAAAAATCGTGAGTGGCATAGAAAGTGTTAAGAGGTTAAGTACATTTAAAAGTAGAAACGTTTTTACTTTTACTCAAGTGTGTTTTTAGCCAGATACTCTGACTTTTACCTGAGTACGATTTTGAGACGGTACCCATACTTTCACTTAAGTATAATTTCTGGGTACTTTTTACACCCCTGCATCCTACCACATTTTTTTGACGTGTCACCATTGTGGAAGAGTCTGGAGAAAGCAGAGGCCTATAGAGGCTTTGTAGCATCGGCTAATGATATAGAGGCAGACCAGGCATGTAACCTCCACTCCTCCCAAAGGACTCTGCGATCCCCAGCAGACTTTATAGCCTCTGCAGGCCAAGTGTGCTTGTTCTTTCAGCCGTCGCTGCTTTCCGTTACCATGTGCCCCTGTTTCCTCCCCGTGACACATTGCGTTTTCCCATCTTCCCCTAGGAAATTGGACCGTTGAGAATTCTACAGGGTCTCTAATGGAGGGTGTGCATTTATTTGGTTGATCGATCATTTGTTTCTCTCTCTCTCTTTCTCTCTCTCCCTCTCCCTTTTGAATTTTTCTTTTGTCCTTTGTTTTTAGTTTTTTTTATCTCTTCATCAGAGACGCATATCACATGTACACACACACACACACACACACACACACACACACACACACACACATACACATTAGGCATGTCACTTTTCAATCAAAGGTTGAACTTTCCTTTGAACCTTTTCCTTTGGTAAGTTTGACCTGTAAATTCAAATTTGGAGCACTGCAGATGCTTGCCCCACTAACAATTTTGTAATCTACTTTCCAGAGTCCCAGAATCATGTTTAAAAGTAGTCTGTCTTGTATTCCAACAGATAGCGTTATTATGCTGCTAAACCGCACAGTCGCATTGGAAGTATCACATGCCATACAGATACAGCGCTCAAAAATCAAACCTCTCCTGCTCCTCTCCTGCGCCTCTACCACTCCTCCACCAATCCACTCCAAACTGATTTTGTGACTCCTATTGTTCTGGACCGGGCTAGATTTCACACCTCCACTGCCTGCCACAGGCTGGGGAGATTTTCGTCTTAAATTTGTATTCGTCCCAAATGTCCCAGCTCCATCCGATTCCTTAGCTTTTTTCACTGTTTACTTATCATGCATTGCAACACTAATATATGGTCAGTACCCCAAGTCAGACTGCCCATATAAAAATTATCTTGGGGGTCTGAGGGCAGTAGCCCCCGACCCCCTCCCTGGTGAAGCACTTAAGTTAAGTACCCTCCCTTTGTTCACGTTTAGACCCAGCCACCAGCCCCAGAAAATAATACCTAGACTTAAGTGGCACACAAGCAGCACACAAGCAGCAGACAAGCAACAGACCAGCAGCAGAATTGGTTTGATTTTTTAGCGCTGCGTCTGTAGGGCTGTGTAGAGAGATAGCAAAGTAAAATAAGAGTGGCTACATGAGTAGAGCTCCGGACTCATGATCAGAAGATCACCAGTTCGAGCCCCGGTCAAGGCCGCTGTTGGAAAGTGGTGTTGTTGTCCAGCAGGGGGCACTCTGTTCTCTGGACTTGTCAGTAATGCCCCTGTGTTACGGTGATAGGGACACCATACAGCTGCGAGTGCCGTCCTTCGGATGAGATGCTAAACTGAGGTCCTGACTGAATCTCGGTTGTTAAAGAATCCAGGGTGCATATCGTAAAGATTAGGGGGTTCCCCGATGCTCCTGGCCAAATTCCCAATCAGGTCTCTGACATCAAGGCCACCTAATCATCCCTCCCCCTTAATTGGCTGATATCAACCCTGTCTCCTGAGCCGTTCAGCCATTGTGTAGTGTGATGTGTGCCTGGTGCCAGTGTATAGTCATTGTGTAGTGTGATGTGTGCCTGGTGCCAGTGTATGGTAGTCATTGTGTAGTGTGATGTGTGCCTGGTGCCAGTGTATGGTAGTCATTGTGATGTGTGATGTGTGCCTGGTGCCAGTGTATGGTAGTCATTGTGTAGTGTGATGTGTGCCTGGTGCCAGTGTATGGCAGCCATTGAGCCTGCCTAGCCCAAGGTTGGGTGCTACCACCCAAGGAAGGAGGCAATTTCCACCCTACATTGTGGGGAGCATTTGAGTGTCTAGAAAAGCGCTATATAAATGTAATGATCATTCATTCATTCATAAAATGGAGGAAACTAGCGAGCCAAGCCTGATCATCTCAACACCAATACAGTAAAGTATATTATTACTATCTGTCAACAACTAGTGGCTGTAAACCACTTTGGAGTGACTACCGAAGCAGGCCGCAGATAAAGCCTGGGACTTTCAGCCAGGCAGCTAACGCCATCCAGCGTTACTGGGAGATGCAGATATAAATTAACCCTCACTACCACACTCTCTGTCACGTTGGGATTTGTTTTACTCGTGGAGGAAACTCATGTCATATTCCCCTGCAAAATGAAGAAAGATGTGAATTAATTGTGACGTTAAACAAAGAAATTAGTGCATTCCATAGACTGTGAAAATAAGGAGGGGTGGGTTATAATAGAGACTACATAAAAGTTTGATATAATTCAAACAAATCCCATATCACTTTGAATTCGTTTTAAGCTTGATTTGGGGAAAAAGTGACACGTAGCCCTTACACATATACACACAATGGTCCTCATTCTCGAACAGGTTCATAAGTACCTTGGTAAATATCTTGTTAAAAATGTCGTACCAACAAATTTACGGAAATCCTCCTCTGGATTCCTGAACGCGTGAAGCGGTCTACGTAAGTGGGGGGAAACGTTTGCAGCTGTGCTCTGCTGAATGAAATACGTAATTTATTTTTAAACTGAAATGGACATTCTCATTCCTTTCATTTGCATGAATGAGGCATGTGCAAAACAACAGAGGTTTGGCATTGCCCTCCACCATGCTGATCCATTCTACAGGTAGCGCGGAAGCGATTGTGACTGATCTCAAAATTTTATTAGATTCAAATGTAATGTATTGTTATTATACAGCACAAGTACAATACACCATCCAACCAGAGTGGATAAATAAATGCTCCATTGTGTAGAATCCAGTGAGGCAGCCCAAACACACACACACACACACACACTGTAAATGCGTGAAATGAATCGCCCCAGCAAAGCAGGCCTCTACCACTCCAATCACCTGTTTCACTACTACGCCATATCAGCATGACATCTCACTTACTGCACGATTGGCTCTTGACAAGCGTATGTACAGTATCTTCACTAAGCCTCACAGGTCTGCTGCATCTTAATAACCAAATCGTGCAATATACTGGAATAGACTAAGAATAGATTAACAAATTCCACATACAGGCAGCAGCTGATACTGTACACACACGGGTGCGCGGGTGCCTCGTAGCGCGACAGCGATTTGCGACTCCAAATGATCATCTTTTATATAACCTCCCAAAATTAGATTATATTAGATTCAAATGTATTGTCATCATACAGCACAAGTACAATACAATCAAAATAAGTTTGGCATCCAACCAGAGTGCAAATGTAAGTACAATCAAGCCGTTTCCACACTGGCTCTTAGATGTGCGCAATCAATATAATAAATAAATAAAACCAACAATAAATAATATAAGAATAACAAGACAGTATATGGAATATTATTAGTCTATTCCACTATAGCGATCGGGGGTGAGTTCTTATTTATTTATTTGGGGACATGGTTCGTTGAGTCATGACTATATGTAAAACGCGATTGTTAATGATACAAATACTGTGTTTAATAAGAATGTAAGAATTTACAAAACCAAGCCGTTCGAGAATGCCGAATAAGTACTTAAATCCAGTTACGAAGGGAATTCTTAGTAAGTTTTACGTATGTCCGTTGGAGAATGAGGACCAATGTTGTGTGATGTGTCGTCTCTAGCCTCCTTGTATCCTTTGGTCTGGTCTCTCCTCAGTGTTGAAGTTGTTGAGCTCTGCTACCGCTATTAACTCCTCCTCTTCTCTGTTAACTCCTCCTCTTCTCTGTTAACTCCTCCTTTTCTATGTTAACTCCTCCCCTTCTATGTTAACTCATCCTCTTCTATGTTAACTCCTCCTCTTCTCTGTTAACTCCTGCTCTTCTCTGTTAACTCCTCCTCTTCTATGTTAACCCCTCCCCTTATATGTTAACTCCTCCTCTTCTATGTTAACTCCTCCTCTTCTCTGTTAACTCCTCATCTTCCCTGTTAACCCCTCCTCTTCTCTGTTAACTCCTCCTCTTCTCTGTTAACTCCTCCTTGTCTCTGTTAACCCCTCATCTTCTATGTTAACCCCTCCTCTTCTCTGTTAACTCCTCCTCTTATCTGTTAACTCCTCCTCTGCTCTGTTAACCCCTCCTCTTCTCTGTTAACTCCTCCTCGTATCTGTTAACTCCTCCTCTGCTCTGTTAACCCCTCCTCTTCTCTGTTAACTCCTCCTCGTATCTGTTAACTCCTCCTCGTATCTGTTAACTCCTCCTCTGCTCTGTTAACCCCTCCTCTTCTCTGTTAACTCCTCCCCGTCTCTGTTAACTCCTCATCGTATCTGTTAACTCCTCCTCATCTATGTTAACTCCTCCCCTTCTCTGTTAACGTCTCCCCCTCTATGTTAACTCATCATCTTCTCTGTTAACTCATCCTCTTCTATGTTAACTCCTCCCCGTATCTGTTAACTCCTCCTCTTCTATGTTAACCCCCCCCCCCTTGTCTGTTAACTCCTCCTCTTCTATGTTAACCCCTCCTCTTCTCTGTTAACTCCTGCTCTTCTCTGTTAACTCCTCCTCTTCTCTGTTAACCCCTCCTCTTCTATGTTAACTCCTTCTCTTCTATGTTCTGTATCGTTAGTGGCTTAGCTTGGCATCGCCTTCTGCACTATCTCGCGTACGTGCACGCGTACTGAATAAACCACAAATGTACCTCTAATACCAGTATTAGTCTGACCACACCCCTCATCAGCTTACCTTCATAAGCAGGTGTGTGGTCACCTGCTCTCCTCCTTCTCGCTTTCACCACAAGGAAGAGGTGCCTCGGTAGATCCCCACACTTGACACCATGATGGAAGAAATTGGATTAGGAACAGCTTGGGAAACAAGGATACGTTGACATCATATCTTTATTTTCTCTCTCACTATTTTCGAGAAAATACGGCGATATTGTCTTCGTACTGGAGTGTCTAGAAGATGATGATCATTCTACAAACCCTCCACCGGTTTTCGTATTGGGAGCACGCCGCTGCATGCTTCTCAACTGCAGTTCCTTGCTGTGTTTGTTGGGGTGAAACCTGTCAGGCCACAGCTGAACTGTCGGACATGCCGCTGTTGTGAGGAGCGGTGCGTTCCAGGTTGGGTGAGTAGTGTTTGCTGGCGGGCTCCACTTGTCTGTTAGTGCTATGGGGGCTACTAGACAAAGTTTATGGAAACCGGCCCCAGGCTAGGGTCCTTTGTTTAGCCGTCTAGGCGACAGAAGGCCTTGGTCTGGCGACCATTATAGTTTTAACTAGTGGGCCGCGACCATTGACACTGGTGATCCCTGTGTGTTCTGGACGAGTGGATTCTCTCTGTCACCGTGTTAAGACCCCATCTTTCATATCCAAATGAGAGTATTCCTTCACGAGGGGATATGTGCATGTAATGTGCGATAGCGGCAGATTCATGTTCAAAGTCAGCTATACAGGCCAGTTGGTACTGTGCTGATTCCGCCGGACGTGTTAATGTCACCGTTGTGAAGCGGTGTTGACGTCTTGTTTTCTCTTTTCTCTTAAAAAGTGAGGAGGGTTCAGAACGGCGGCCTGTCTGGGTGAGTGTTATGTCATTGTTTACATGTTCATAGCTTACGGTTAGCCGGTCGGTGGCCTGGCGCGGGGTAGCTTGGCTTCTCGCACGCCGCCGGGAGCTCGCTCCTGATCGCGTGCGTCGTAGATCGGCGTCTCGCGAGCGGAAGCGATAGCACCCGAACGGTTGGAGCAGCCGTTAGCTTGATGCTATTCTGTTGAACGTGCTTTGATTTTTAACATGTTTTACACTCTTGACCACGACGTCATCCTTGACAGGGGATGTTCGTCAACCCTGCCTGAGCCTAGACGGGGATTGCGTCAACAAAGAGGGCTGTGTTCTACGGTGGCTTATGACTGCACTTCGCTGATCTGCGTTCTGGGCAGGTACGGGGTTGGCCAGACCCTCATAACACGTCTTCTGGTTTTACCTTGCTAAATGTATTGTGAATGACTGTGTTTTTTCCCAAAACGTGTGTTGTTGCAATGCATTTGAGATACGTTGCGGGTTGTGTGTGAGCTGTTTTTGTCACTGGCAGTAGCTTCTCCGTGCAGGTCGTGATGTATTGATCTGGTTGTTGTGTGAGAAACATCATGGTGTTTATGTGTACCGTGTACTCACTACTAAGGCAACTAACCTATGAAGCTATGCTTGGTGACGAGTGAGTAAAAGAATGTTCTTTCTCAGACTGTAATGACAATGGACAGTGGGTTCACACATTAACAGGTTTTCCTGTTTTAACTGGCCGTATTGAGGGTAAAATAGGAGGATTGTGTTTTTCCCCCCCCGGTTCCCTGGGGACTTTATCACCTCCTATCAGACATGTTGTGCATTAATTGTGTCTTTTGTGTGGTAGGGATACGATGTAACTCTCAGCTTGATTGCTGAGGTTGTGCTAAATCTGCTGGAGAAACTTATTTCCTAAAGGGAAATTGGTTTGGTTGCTGTCATGTGTGCTTAGCAAGGCCTGTGGTCGATACTAATCAAGAATGATGTATTCTCTCATTGTGATGATGATGGGTTGTGTGTGTCATGTGACCTACAACTGGGTTGTACTGGCCACAGAAGCACATGTGTATGTTGGACCGGAGTTCTTAGAGCCCTCTCAATTCTGTGTTTTTCCTTAGTAAAAATCAGATAGCAGGTTAGCTCGTGCGCTGTGTGGAGCTGTGAAACGCTTCATAGAGCTGACTATGACTGTGTCATATTCTCTTTTTGTCGTTACGTCGTATCATGGGTGTGGGGTCGTAAAGGGGTGAACTGGTAACCTTTCCTCTCCCCATTGTTCTGTCGGTCAGGGGTACACCCCCTGTCCTTCAAGGTTCCCGTCATGTGGCGGTTCGGCACGTTACGGGGGGGGGGGGGGGGGGGGGGGGAGGGAGTTCCTGGTCCCACGGCCTGGTATATTGGGCGTGTGCACCGCAGGAATTCCCCCGCCATAGAGTACGTCACCGTGCGCGTCTCTGTTGGTAGGACTTCCGTGTGCTGTTCAGGTCCATGTGATGGATCTGTTTTCAGGGGGGGTGGTCAGGGCTCCTCCTCACCAAGCGCCTACTCAGGCCTTCTGTGAGTTCGGACTCCTTCTTCCATGTGATCCATGTGAGGAAGCCTCCATCAGAGTACAGAGCCTTCCTCCTCAGATTGTCAAAGTGAGTGGACCCTCTAGAAGGGTCCTTTTCTATTGTATGTATATTCGATTCAATTCGTTTATTGAGTGTGTATGGGTTCGGTGCCTCTTCCCCGGAGGCCCTAAAACCAGTTTTTTACATGGCTCAAGGTGCAATATATTCTTTTCAATCTGTACAGCTCGCGTGGGAAGTCTCTCTGGGGATCCCCGTCTCTTTCCTATGGGAGGGTGGTGGGATGTAAAAATGTGAACATTTTTTACCCCGGCTGTGTAGACTGGGATACATACTGTTGATGCTTCCTTCTTTCTATTCCAGAAGTGTTGGAGTTAGGGAGTGTCACACCCCTCTTGTCGTTCCCCTGGGCGCCTTGGGGATTCAATGACAGGTCTAAATAGCCTGTTCATTGATGGGGGTGTGTCCCGACGCACGTATAGTGCTAGCTCGCTGTAAACAGGCGATTGACTGGCACGCCTTAGTTGCTTGTGGTTGAAACAGCGTTTTTATAAAGCAACTGAGATGGGGGTTTTTCCTCTTCCGGCGACCACATCCCATGACCTGGGTGGGTTGTCGACGGATCCTCGTTCATGTCTGGGGGATGATGACGGGATGGATCTGAACATATGTAGTGGGGTCTCACGCCCTTGGGGTGGGCCACCAGGCGCGGTTCGTCCCGACGTCTGGGTGGCGCCTTCTTTTCATGTTAAGATCAACACGCATATCTGCCCTTCTCCTGGAGTAGGCATGTCGGCGTGGTTAGGGCACGGGACTGGTTCTGGTCACGCTGGTCCAGATCAGTTGAACCCGTTGTCCGCCGGGGATGCAGATCTGCTGTTCTGGTACCCTGAGGGACTTGGGCTTTTTTCAGGGGGAAAAATGCCAGGTCGGTCTGGGTGTCACAGGGTTAAGCGCTATGGAGACCCTGGTTGGGTATGTTTTTACTCAGCACTGTCGTCATGGCTTACAGCCATGCCATTCTGTACGCGCTCGATCTCGTCGGATCTCGGCCGCTACACAGGTTGGTCCTGGTTAGTACTTGGTTGGGAGACCGCCGGGGAATACCAGGTACGGTGTGCTTAGGGGCTGGTTCTCCATTGTTTTTCGCTCCTCTCTCACGCATGGCGAAGAGGGGCCTGTGGGGGTGGTTTTTTGACCTCCTCTGGTGACCCTGTGCTTCCCGTACCGCCAGGCCCGGTCCGAAGTGATGTTTGCGACCCGTAGGCCTGGGTTAACCCTTTTTGGAAACTGAAACGCTTGTACTGCGGTATAGCCGGTGTATACCCGCAGGTGTGTTTTGGAGTTTTTTCTTGAGGGGTTATAGGAACAACCACCGCATTGGGTAACACCGAGGTGGTTGATTCCCTGGTGTGTTGGAGCAGTGTCGACTCCCGGGTTCACCGGTTGAGGGTGCCCCTGCACGTTCATGACGTCTGCCAATCGTGTCAGCCTTCTCTGCCTCGACCCCTCTGGGTGGGGGTTGTTAAATGGAGGCTTGGTCATGCAACACCGCCAGCTTACGCTCCTTCCGCCGGGGCGGCTGTGTTCAGCTGTCCCCTCTGGCGCCTGTCTCGTCCGCAGTCTCCAGGCTAGGGTTAACAGCCTGTTGCCTGGTTTTTCCCCGGTGCGCTGCCTGCTTCCGTTGGTTAACCTTTTTTGTGTGCTTACGGCCATGCTGACTGCCTATTCTGCAGGGTCAGTGTGCCAGGCGGTGTACTATTGGGGGGACGGGGCCCGCTCGGCTTACTGGCCTGGTTGGTTCCGCCTGGGAATACCAGGTGCAGTAACTGAGGGGCCTTTGTCCGAATACGCTGGCGATGTGGGGGGCGGGGCACTACGTGCCCACCTGGTGGGGTCTTGATGCTGGCATCATGGACTTCTCCGGGCCCCCATTCCAGGGAGTCCAGTCCTTTTGGTGGGTCTGGGTCTTCCTTCGTGCTCCGCTGCTACGGCCTTGCCACGGGGTTGGGTTTGCCCTTGACCCCGTGATTCTGGGGGCAGTAACGAGGTTGTTCCTCCGTTCGTTCCCGGGTGGCATGCGGGTTGTGCGTGTGTGTAGTCGTGGGTCAAGCCACGGTCTGCTCACCCTGTGCGTTGAGTTGCTTGAGTGCCTCTTCGCACGGTCGGGTCCGTCGCCCTCCCGTGACGTCCCTAATAGGGGGGCTACCCTCCATTAGGGGGGGTCGGGGGGGCTCGGCCCTCCCTGTTCTGATGGTTTTGGGGGGCTGTCAGCGGGGTGTATTTGTCAGCCAAGTGGCTCCGCTTGGCCTCCCTTGTGCAGAAGGCGATGCCAAGCTAAGCCACTAACGATACAGAACGTTAGGTTATGACTATAACCAAGTTCTGTTAGTTAGGGGCGATGCTTGGCATCGGACGCCGCTGCAGCCCTTGTCCTCACCTTGTGGTGAAAGCTTGGGAAGGAGGAGAGCAGGTGACCACACACCTGCTTATGAAGGTAAGCTGATGAGGGGTGTGGTCAGACTAATACTGGTATTAGAGGTACATTTGTGGTTTATTCAGTACGCGTGCACGTACGCGAGATAGTGCAGAAGGCGATGCCAAGCATCGCCCCTAACTAACAGAACTTGGTTATAGTCATAACCTAACGTTAACCCCTCCTATTCTATGTTAACTCCTCCTCTTATCTGTTAACAGAGAAGGGGGGGTTAACAGAGAATAGGAGGAGTTAACTCATCCCTGTCTCTGTTAACTCCTCCCCGTATATGTTAACTCCTCCTCTTATCTGTTAACCCCTCCTCTTCTTTGTTAACCCCTCCTCTTCTCTGTTAACTCCTCCTCTTATCTGTTAACAGAGAAGGGGGGGTTAACAGAGAATAGGAGGAGTTAACTCATCCCTGTCTCTGTTAACTCCTCCCCGTATATGTTAACTCCTCCTCTTATCTGTTAACCCCTCATCTTCTTTGTTAACCCCTCCTCTTCTCTGTTAACCCCTCCTCGTCTCTGTTAACTCCTCCTCTTCTCTGTTAACTCCTCCTCTTCTCTGTTAACTCCTCATCTTATCTGTTAACTCCTCCTCTTCTCTGTTAACTCCTCATCTTCTCTGTTAACTCCTCCTCTTCTCTGTTAACTCCTCATCTTCTCTGTTAACCCCTCCTCTTCTCTGTTAACTCCTCCTCTTCTCTGTTAACTCCTCCTCTTCTCTGTTAACTCCTCCTCTTCTCTGTTAACTCCTCATCTTCTCTGTTAACTCCTCCTCTTCTCTGTTAACTCATCCTCTTCTATGTTAACCGCTCCTCTTCACTGTTAACTCTTCCTCTTCTCTGTTAACTCCTCATCTTCTATGTTAACTCCTCCTCTTCTCTGTTAACTCCTCATCTTCTCTGTTAACTCCTCCTCTTCTCTGTTAACTCATCCTCTTCTATGTTAACCGCTCCTCTTCACTGTTAACTCTTCCTCTTCTCTGTTAACTCCTCATCTTCTCTGTTAACTCCTCCTCTTCTCTGTTAACTCATCCTCTTCTATGTTAACCGCTCCTCTTCACTGTTAACTCTTCCTCTTCTCTGTTAACCCCTCCTCTTCTCTGTTAACCCCTCCTCTTATCTGTTAACCCCTCCTCTTCTATGTTAACCCCTCCTCTTCTCTGTTAACTCCTCCTCTTATATGTTAACTCCTCCTCTGCTCTGTTAACTCATCCTCTTCTCGGTTAACTCCTCCTCTTATGTGTTAACTCCTCCTCTGCTCTATTAACTCCTCCCCTTCTCTGTTAACTCCTCCTCGTATCTGTTAACTCCTCCTCATCTATGTTAACTCCTCCCCTTCTCTGTTAACGTATCCCCCTCTATGTTAACTCATCATCTTCTCTGTTAACTCCTCCTCTTCTATGTTAACTCCTCCCCTTATCTGTTAACTCCTCCTCTTCTATGTTAACCCCCCCCCCCTTATCTGTTAACTCCTCCTCTTCTCTGTTAACCCCTCCTCTTCTATGTTAACTCCTTCTCTTCTATGTTAACCCCTCCTATTCTATGTTAACTCCTCCTCTTATATGTTAACTCCTCCTATTCTCTGTTAACCCCCCCTTCTCTGTTAACTCATCCCTGTCTATGTTAACTCCTCCCTGTATATGTTAACTCCTCCCCTTCTATGCTAACCCCCCTTCTCTGTTAACTCCTCCCCTTCTCTGCTAACTCATCTCCGTATCTGTTAACTCATCCCCGTATATGTTAGCTCCTCCCCTTATATGTTAACTCATCCCCGTATATGTTAACTCCTCCCCTTGTATGTTAACTCCTCCCCTTCTCTGTTAACTCCTCTCCTTCTCTGTTAACTCATCCCCTGCTATGGTAACCCCTCCCCTTGTATGTTAACTCGCCGCCCCTTCTATGGTAACTCCTCCCCGTATGTGTTGACTCCTCCCCGTCTATGTTAACTCCTCCCCTTCTATGTTAACTCCTCCCCTTGCATGTATCCTCTGGTCTCTCCTCAGTGTTGAAGTTGTTGAAGATGGCAACCGGGATGCGCGCTCTGCTGGATACAGTGGTGCAAGCTCTCCCTCAGGTATGGACACACACACACACACACACACACACACACACACACACACACACACACACACACACACACACACACACACACACACACACACACACACCAGACCCCGTATCACAGAGGGATAAGAGTGCATTACCAGATGAGGAATGGTAAACGACCTCTCTCTCTCTCGATATAACATCCCTCAAAAAGGTTGACTTCCAGGGCGCGGTGGGGTTATGATGAATGATTCCCCAATGCTCTTGATAAATGTGCTTCTTTATTAAGAAAAATGTATGTGTTTGCCGCATTGACATTTAATAACACTTAACATTGGGATCCCCTCTGTGAGTAAAGAGAGCAATAGGAGAGGTTTTTCTCTTGAAGTAAAATAGAGGAGGAGGATTTACAGGAGTATGTTCAGACTGAAGCCTTATGAGATGTTGTCATTTGCTGTATGTACAGTATGTATGAATGTGTGTGTGTGTGTGTGTGTGCGCGTGCGTGTGTGTGTGTGTGTGTGTGTGTGTGTGTGTGTGTGTGTGTGTGTGTGTGTGTGTGTGTGTGTGTGTGTGTGTGTGTGTGTGTGTGTAGATGGCACACACACACACACACACACACACACACACACACACACACACACACACACACACACACACACACACACACACACACACACACACACGTCACACACACACACTGAGGATATTACACAGTAGCAGCATTCTCCCTCACCTCAATTGTGCCTCAAATCAATAGGCAGTTCTTTTTTTCATCCACGTCTTCCTTTTTCATATCCCTGCTCTCACATGACAGACCTCATTACTTTAGTTTGTTTGTTGTTGCTTGTGTTGTTGTTGTTGAGGTCGTATTGGCTGAGATGCACACATCAGTGTACCCGACGCAAGAGAATTACCCAGCAATCCATTAGGGGGTCCCTTTAGGGCAACAATGCTGTTAGTTTGTGATGCCCTGACACACACACGTGCACACACACACGTGCACTCTCTCCTGCTTGGACAAGCGATGTTTCTCTCTAAATTGGCCACTTAATGGAGGTGAAATTGAAGTCCATTGAAATGTAAGCTAATGCCGCTCAAGGTTATGTTTTGGTCTGATTATACATTCAAGCACCGCCTATTGTATCTGGAGCACTACTTACGGTATTTACATGAGTTCCTAACCTGCCTCACGTTATGCTGCTGTGTCATGTTCTGAAGTATGCTGCTCTACCCACTCTCTGTTAGTAAAAACACACTGAAGTATGCTGCTCTACCCACTCTCTGTTAGTAAAAACACACTGAAGTACGGTGCTCTACCCACTCTCTGTTAGTAAAAACACACTGAAGTACGCTGCTCTACCCACTCTCTGTTAGTAAAAACACACTGAAGTATGCTGCTCTACCCACTCTCTGTTAGTAAAAACACACTGAAGTATGCTGCTCTACCCACTCTCTGTTAGTAAAAACACACTGAAGTACGCTGCTCTACCCACTCTCTGTTAGTAAAAACACACTGAAGTATGCTGCTCTACCCACTCTCTGTTAGTAAAAACACACTGAAGTATGCTGCTCTACCCACTCTCTGTTAGTAAAAACACACTGAAGTATGCTGCTCTACCCACTCTCTGTTAGTAAAAACACACTGAAGTATGGGTAACACTTTATAATAACACTCAGTTATAAGACCTTTATAAGGTATTTGTAGATAATGAACTAATCATGAACAAACCATTTATATACATTCGTAAATGATTATTAAATCATTTATAACTATATTTGTATATCATTTACAAATGAGTTCTACATTACTTATAACTCATTATCAACATTGTTTGTACTTGATTTGTTCATTATTAAATAATGTTGTTTAATGTGTAGTAACACATTTGTAGATGCTTTGAAAAATGGATATGAAAAAACTACTATACTGTACCTCCATTTATTTGTTCAACAAATTATTTGTTAAGAGTTAAGACATTCATAAAACATCTATAAATCATTTGCAGATGCTATTGTGTGCCCTAATCTAAAGTGAAGACTATTCATCATTAACAAATGTCTAATACAGTTAATTATTGTTGACTTTTTCATCACGTTACAAATGTTGTTGACAGCTTTCAGATCCACCCTTCTTTGTGACATCAAACAAGACAAACGGTGACAGAATTAGGACTCCTACAACTCCTATATTTTGTGTAGACGTAATTGATGTGGTGGCCGCTAACGTTAACATTTGAATTATGTGTTTGTTCCTAATGTGTGCTCAGTATATTGCGGTATGTGATGATGACATGAGGGTAATAATTATTAAAATTTTCAGGCTGTATCGGCGCGTATACAGCCTGAAAATACAAATAATTATTACCCTCATGTAGCATACACGTCGGCCCACATACTACATACATATACTGAGCGCACATTAGCCAGCCAGCAACTGCGTTCACAGGAATGAGGAAAGGTCCAACCACATCAAGTACGTCTACACAAAATATAAGAATTTTAGGTCAGGAATGATGGAATAGATTTACCAACAAAAAAGGTGTTTAGCCTGCTCATACCTTAAAAGTATGTTGCAGTGAAAGGGTTAACCTTCTGTATTGTCGCAGTGAAAGGGTTAATGTGTTCTGAACACTTGGATAAAATAGGCTCTTTCACTATGGAGAACAAAGCGTTATCTAAAAGCTGCAGTTGCCTAGTTGTCATCTCCAATGCTTCTGTGGCGTTCATCTTCTCCTGAATACACAGCGCTTCTCCACCCTGTAATTTATACTCATTCGCTCTGCTCCATGGATCAAAAGGCATTGGATAGACTTAAGTAATATGCTGTAAACGGCTTCCAGCTGAGTTTAATATCCAGTGGGAAAATATTAGTATGCACCCCGGGGGATACAAATAAAACAATCATTTCTCTTTTAGTCCCTGCTTCTGCTCTACAGTATATCCCTCTATCTTTTCTCCCTTCAACAACAACCATATGTGTTTTTCTCTAATTCACTGGCCTCCCTGTGGTGTGATATTCAGAGCCCCTGAGGCAATCCCAGCCTGGAACTGTCGCTTAGTTACCTACCTAATGGAATTCCACTGTGGCACTTTCTAAAATAACACTTAGGAACTTTGGAATTGGATTGTCCTCATGCCGTTGCCTGTGCTGTGAGGTGACCTCGCTAACGTTGCTCTGTTCAGCGCCTGCCTCATCGCCCCCAGGGCATAGACTATTGTTACAGTTGGGTAGGTGTGTTGGACCCAGGTGCAGTGCACAACACAAACGATGAGAGACAGATGCTTTGCTTTTGCTTTTCACAAACAATACTCTTTATATTGAGTAGCGAGTGAACACGTATACGAAATACGGCAGTAAGGTGAATCATGAAACAAAAACATAAACGGGGAAAATAAAGGTGGAGAAGCAACTCTCCAAAAAACGGATTTAGATAAGCGGAACACAAAACAAACAATAGCGAGACGTAGTCGCGGAGAAAGCTGCACTTTCCAAAACACGTTAACGCTACTTTTTATTTGGTGTTGATAAAACAATAAATAACTGAACCAGGATCATTTCAATTGGATGCTAAATAAACCTTTACGTGGCGCGGCGCGTTTACACGGCGCGGTATCAATGACACAATAACTTTGAGCAAACGCATATCCTACTTATCTCCCGTGGCAACGAGGGACCATAAGACTCTAACATGAATGCATAGTTACTCACGGCAAGGTTCTCAATGGTAACCAAGAAGAACATTTAAAGCCACCCTAACTAGACACACCAGGTGCCAAAGAATGCAATCAGGACAGATAGACAGGTTAATTACCACCAGGTAACGCTAGGGCTTTGCTCCCTGAGGAGAGCAAAACCCCAAACGTTACAGAATATCACCGCCGATGTAAGCATCAAGTCACTCTGCGGGGCAGGTCCATGCCTGTTATGCAGGTTGGATGTTCCCTAAAACCATGCAAAGACATAATAATCCTTTGCTTTGATGGAGAGAGTGTGTTTGTTATTTTATTTAATTCGGTTTTTATTTTTTTGGAGCTGCTCTTGTGTTATTTGGGGATGATAATGGCCGCAATTTCTTTTTTCTTTTTAGTTCATAATGAAGGAGTGATACAAAACATGTTGATGTCATTCACCCTCTATAACCCCCACCAACTTCTGGCATTATCTGCTTGGGGGGAAAATATGCTAGTGTATATTCCCATACCGAATAAATTATACATTTATAAGCACAATTTGTAAAGAACAAGGGGCGTGGTGGACTTCAAAGGCTAAGGTAGATCCCTTTCTAGATAGTGTTGAATTGAAACAAAGTCGAAAGACAAAATTGGCAAAGCTGGAGTCATCCTTGTTACTGTACATATAAATATAAGGTGAATACACACAGCGTGCTGATGTTTAAAAAAAAAAAAATTACCCAGGGACAATGCACATTAATAAACATCTTCAGTTTCCACATCAATGTAAATGTGCCAGAATTAGCTAATGAGCTAGTTTTCATCTGCAGTCCCTCCCTACCATGCATGTCTTTATGTTGTGGGAGGCAACTGTGGAGTACCCGGAGGAAACCCATGCGAACACACGGGGAGAACATGCAAACTCCACACAGAAAGGCCCCCTGCTGGGGTTGGAACCCAGGACCTTCTTGCTGTGAGGCAACAGTGCTAACCACCGTGCCGCCCAGTGTATATGTTGTCCATCCAAAGTAATATGTGATTGTTTGACAGGTGGGCAACCTGGGGCTGCTCTTCATGCTGCTGTTCTTCATCTACGCTGCTCTGGGGGTGGAGCTGTTTGGAGAACTCGGTGAGTCTTCATCACTCAACACCATCATCATCATCATCATCATCACATCCAGGGTGGCAGAACCTCAACACCAACACCATCATCACATCCAGGGTGGCAGAACCTCAACACCAACACCATCATCACATCCAGGGATGGCAGAACCTCAACACCATCATCATCATCATCATCACATCCAGGGTGGCAGAGCCTATTTCTGACTGAATGTTTCTAGCACTGCAGTGAATGCTTGTGAAGAGCCTCCTCAGTGGCCGCACCCCCCCCTCTGGAACTCCCTCCCTCCAGACATCCGTAGTGCTGCTACATCCCTGCACTCCTTCGAATCCCAACTCAAAACCCACCTCTTCACCAAATTTGTAAATTACTTACTGCCTGATTTCCCCTTTTTCTTTCGTTTTCTTTCTTCCTTTCCTTCTGATTATTATTTTGTTGTTACGTTGTTCCCTCTTCCCCTCCCTTAGCTGCCCGCTCCTGTTAAGCGCATTGGGTCTCCTGAAAGGCTCTATATACATTTAAGATATTATTATTATTATTATAAGCTGCTATAGGTCCTGTGTTACAGAGGGATTGATGGGCAGGACAACACTGCCAGAAGTTTCAAAGAATCTTCGGGCAAATATAGACATTTGAGAGACACACAACCTTTGTATCACAAACACATGTAATCGCATTAGCAATTCCACCTGGGAGGTTTACAACACCCTGTACAACACCCTGTACAACACCCTCCCAGGTATGATGGCTGCAATATAAACGGTGTGCTGCCTGAAAAGCGTTGTTTACATAGTGGTAAAAACCAGGAGAAGCTAAAAGAAATATTAGATACCTCCGTGATTACCACAAGGAATTTGCTTGTCAGACAATATCACTTTTCCTATAGCACAGCTAGCCATGTTAAGGAAATGATCAGCAAATCTGTAATCCCTATTTCACAGATTTCTTTGCCTAAATTACCTATTGTATGAAGCAGGGGTTCGCAATAGGTGGCCCACGGGCCACATCAGGCCTGTGAGGCATTTTAATTTCGCCCCGGCAAAGTTCTAGTAATAATTAAAAAAAAAAAATTAAATGTTTAAAAAAATACTATGTACATTTCTCCTATGACAATAGCGGCCGCTTTTTTTATGAAATTCGTAGCGCAGAGGACTTTTATTATGAAACACCTCAACCAGTGCCTCCACCTCACCACAACATCATATCATATAAATACAAATACAGTTATTATTATTATTATTATTATTATTATTATTATTATTATTATTATTATTATTATTATTATTATTATTATTATTATTATTATTATTATTATTATTATTATTATTATTATTATTATTATTATTATTATTATTATATCAGCTGAACTTTCGAAAACTCGCACTTGAGCTTGATATTAGGCTTGTTTGAGATTACTTTCGGCTCGCCTCGAAAACGCAGGCCTGCACAGTTTTGACTACCGCCTTGCCATTAAGCGTGTTGCATGACGATAGGGGTGGACGGTATAAACGGTATACGGTATAAACGGTATGAATTTGTGCTACGGTATGGATTTTGACTATACCTTGTGACCGGTAGACTAGAGGAGCTAATAGCAATGACGTTAACGTTACTTGACGATTCACTCAACGTTTGCAGTGGTCGTTGCATAGGGCTAGATCCACAAAGAATGGATTGCACGGTGCTAGTTGCACCCTACTTACAATTCATTATGAATTGAAAATGGGGGACCCTGGTGTAAACAAGACGAAAGTCTTTCTCTGGTCTGCATCCCCTTAACAATTGTGTGTATTGAGCCTTATTGTATTGTACCCATTCTGCAATCTGTTAATAAAGTTTTCAATCAATCAAATTGACAGATAATTTTGCTTATTTCTTTCTTGATTTTGGTCAATTCAATCTTGTTTTAAGAAAATGTTAATCTTGTTTTCTTAAAACAAGATTAAATTGACCAAAATCAGAAAAGAAGCTAAATGATCTGCCAGTGGGATAAGATAATTCAAGATAATTCTACTCAATATAGACTTATTGTACCAAATACAAGATATGTTCACTTGATAAGATACATTTTTGTTTGCAGTGTAGTTGTAATCAAAGTAAATGTCAAGATTAATGACATGCCTCAACACTTGTACACTATTTGTATTGAACATAGATATAGATGATAGATAATAGATAATATAAATACTAACATACTAACTGTCTAACATACACAAATCATAACACTACAACAGCACTTTACACCTAAGAAGTCTCAGTGGCATCATGTTCCTGGGCTGTGGGCTCTTTGGTGGGGAGTTCACTGGTAGGGACCAATGATGCTGAGACACATACAAGCAGCCAGAGGGTCTCCCTGCAGCCTGTTCCTCAGGTCAGTGTTTTACATTAAGCACCCCCCCCCCACAGCCCAAATGAAATGATAAAAAAAAAAATATAATATTTGTATTTAAATTATTATCATTATTATTATTTTATAATAGTCTAGTTTCATAGCAGCAGCGGTCCTAATTCAGCAACGGCGCAGCGCAATGCTTATAAGGGAAACACTGAGACTAAGAATAGATTAACGAATTCCATATAATTCTATAACTTAGTTCATTAACGATGCAGCAGCTGTATACTGAATCCTGCACACACACACACACACACACACACACACACACACACACACACACACACACACACACACACACACACACACACACACACACACACACACACACACACACACACACACACACACACACACACACACACACACACACACACACACACGCGCGTGCGTGCACGCTCCGTAGCGTGACAGTGATTTGCGACTCCAGATGACAATAATAATAATAATAATAAATGAAGACTTGATTCACATCAATTTGTGTGCATGAGTGAGTGTTATATAGTATGTCTACCTGTTCTCATTATACCCCCCACATAAAATCCAATGGATAATTAGCTGGCCAAACATTATCAGTGCTCTCGAAATTATAATTAGCCGAAATTATAATGTATAGGCCTATATCTCGTTGCACACATCTTACATGATAAAGCGTTTGCTGATTAATTCTGTTGAAAGTGGACCGGCAGAAAATTAATTGGGAACCCCTGGTATAATAATAATATAATAATAATGCAGTAGTATAAAGCAATGTAGTGCTGCACAGTAGGCTTAAGCTAATACAGGATAATATATGCATTAAGGGGAGCTTTTGCACTTCCTGCTGTTACTATAATGTGGCCCAGTTAAGCCTTTTGCAGAACGCCTTTGACAGGGTTTCTCATCGAAGGCATCCTTGAGCTGTGAGAACAATGTCATGTACTTCCATTCAAATAACTTGTCTATATTTTGTGTCATGCGTAACATTACCACTGTACCACTCTCTATCTTTCTTTCTTTCTTTCTTTCTTTCTTTCTTTCTTTCTTTCTTTCTTTCTTTCTTTCTTTCTTTCTTTCTTTCTTTCTTTCTTTCTTTCTTTCTTTCTTTCTTTCTTTCTTTCTTTCTTTCTTTCTTTCTTTCTTTCTTTCTTTCTTTCTTTCTTTCTTTCTTTCTTTCTTTCTTTCTTTCTTTCTTTCTCTCTCTCTCTCTCTCTCTCTCTCTCTCTCTCTCTCTCTCTCTCTCTCTCTCTCTCTCTCTCTCTCTCTCTCTCTCTCTCTCTCTCTCTCTCTCTCTCTCTCTCTCTCTCTCTCTCTCTCTCTCTCTCTCTCTCTCTCTCTCTCTCTCTCTCTCTCTCTCCCTCCCCCCTCCAGTGTGTAACGCAGACTACCCGTGTGAGGGCATGAGCCGCCACGCCACCTTTGAGAACTTCGGCATGGCCTTCCTGACTCTCTTCCAGGTCTCCACCGGCGACAACTGGAACGGCATCATGAAGGTAAAGGTCTCAGGGAGAGAGACGCAATAAACAGAGGAACTAAATAAACAACCCAGTCCCCCGGCGTCGGTGTCTCAGTTCACATCTCACATTCAGACGGTGCACACGGGATCTAGAGTTCCAAACGCATCTAAATTATACCCAGGAGTGTAAAGCACTTGAGTAATTGTACCTTGTTGTAATATTTAAGTACTGTTTTTGGGCATTTGTACTTTTACTCAATTACATTTCAGAGAAAAAAAAACATACTTTTTACTCCTTACATTTAAAATGCAGACCTACAAAGTACAAAGTAGTACAAATCTTGCAGGTCCAACAATTGTATTTAGTATATTTGTTTCTCTGGCTGAACTAACATTAATGTTAATAATCCTGCGGCCGCAGTTTATTTAAAAACAGCCAATCAAATCCCCATCAATGGAAAATGAACCCGCCCATACCCATGCTGATTGGTCCTTGTGCAAGACTAGAAAGCGGGGATCTTTGATTAAACACCTGCTATCAGAAGAATAGACGGTCAGAGTGACAATCTACAGAAGATGTCCACAAACGATAGTACGAGTGATGAAGAGGACGGAACGGAACATTTCATTGCCCCGGAATAAAAAAAAAATGTTAGTACTTAAGTACATTCAAAAGTAGAAACTTTTACTCAAGTGTGTTTTTAGCCAGATACTCTGACTTTTACTTGAGTAAGATTTTGAGACGGTACCTATACTTTCACTCAAGTATAATTTCTGGGTACTTTTTACACTCCTGGTATCAACATTGTGAATTGCAAATGGCAGATGGATGAGGTTGATGAGCTCTGCTACTCTAGGAGTCAGGACGGCTCAAAACTGACATGTACATTAAAGTGTGCATTTCAATCAGCTGACACTTTAACCGAGGCATGGCTTATAGTCTGGTTAAATCAAAATCAAAATACATTTGACATCTACAACCATGAAAAATCACTATTCAACATGATTCCCTGCTAATTCAGTCAGATCACACCGTCCAATCATACCGCAATATTAAAAAATTGTGTAGCATCATTGTAGATCCTATCCCGGTGATTGTTAATCAATGCTGACTTGTCCACAAAGTGATTGGATGTGTTTTATAAGAGCAGAGCAGCAGCCAGCACGTTGCACCGAGGACCATTGACAACAACGTTTTTTTTTTAAGAGATCTCATGTTGCTCTTCTCTGTCAATGCAAATGAGGCCCCTGTGAGATTTAAATAATGTTCAAACTTGAATTAATTATTTAGCAGGCAGTTTCCATGTGTCCACGACAGAGGTGGCAGAGGTGACGTGAAAAGAAAAAGAAGGAAACTCAGCGACCTCTTCTTTTGACCACTTTGAAAATCAACTGAGCCGTACTGTAATCATTCTGATTATTCCCCATCTCTAAAAACCTGTTTCCTCTGATTGTCCCTTGTTCCCACTCCCTCCCCACTCCCTTCTCTCTCCACCCTCCTCTCTCCCATTTGTTTCCTCTCTGCTTTATCTTCCCCACCGGCTCCTTCTATATGCATTAACCCATGTTTTGGGGGGACTGACTGTGCCGACGGGGTTCACATGCCCTCGAGCGTCATTGTACTTTTGTACTTATTTTATGCCATTATTAAGTCTGCACATTTACATTGCACTACTTTTATTGTCTTTTATACCTATTGTTATGTCTGCAATTTATGCATTGTTTTTTTTATTCTGTCAATCTGTGTGCTGATTTTATGCCTATGTTGATTTTATACTATATAGATAGTATATGTCTGTAAAGTCTCGACAACATTGAAAATGAGGGTGACCTCAATTGTCGTTTCAAGTATAAATACAGGTTGATTATTCCTGTTAAATAATCTTTGTTTTACTTTATCATCACTGGCTCATGTTGTTATTTTCTTTCCCTCTGTTCCCATATCTCTCTCTATCCCCTTTCTCTGTCCCCTCCCCCCACTGCTGCCCTCTCACCTCCACCCCTCATCCATCAAACCCTCATCCTCCTCCACCCTCTCACCTCCACCCCTCAACCATCAAACCCTCATCCTCCTCCACCTCTCAACCATCAAACCCTCATCCTCCTCTACCCTCTCACCTCCACCCCTCAACCATCAAACCCTCATCCTCCTCCACCCTCTCACCTCCACCCCTCAACCATCAAACCCTCATCCTCCTCCACCCCTCAACCATCAAACCCTCATCCTCCTCCACCTCTCAACCATCAAACCCTCATCCTCCTCTACCCTCTCACCTCCACCCCTCAACCATCAAACCCTCATCCTCCTCCACCCTCTCACCTCCACCCCTCAACCATCAAAACCTCATCCTCCTCCACCCTCTCACCTCCACCTCTCAACCATCAAACCCTCATCCTCCTCCACCCTCTCACCTCCACCTCTCAACCATCAAACCCTCATCCTCCTCCACCCTCTCACCTCCACCTCTCAACCATCAAACCCTCATCCTCCTCCACCCTCTCATCTCCACCCCTCAACCATCAAACCCTCATCCTCCTCCACCCTCTCACCTCCACCCCTCAACCATCAAACCCTCATCCTCCTCCACCCTCTCACCTCCACCCCTCAACCATCAAACCCTCATCCTCCTCCACCCTCTCACCTCCACCTCTCAACCATCAAACCCTCATCCTCCTCCACCCTCTCACCTCCACCTCTCAACCATCAAACCCTCATCCTCCTCCACCCTCTCACCTCCACCCCTCAACCATCAAAACCTCATCCTCCTCCACCCTCTCACCTCCACCCCTCAACCATCAAACCCTCATCCTCCTCCACCCTCTCACCTCCACCTCTCAACCATCAAACCCTCATCCTCCTCCACCCTCTCACCTCCACCCCTCAACCATCAAACCCTCATCCTCCTCCACCCTCTCACCTCCACCCCTCAACCATCAAACCCTCATCCTCCTCCACCCTCTCACCTTCACCCCTCAACCATCAAACCCTCATCCTCCTCCACCTCTCACCTCCACCCCTCAACCATCAAACCCTCATCCTCCTCCACCCTCTCACCTCCACCCCTCAACCATCAAACCCTCATCCTCCTCCACCTCTGCTCTCTTATCTCCACCTCTCAACCTTGTCCCCCTTCCGTTCTCACTGACCTCCGATTCATGCTCCCCTCTTTCAACCCTCCCTCCTTTCCCCCCCCGCTCATCTTTCCCATTATGTCTCCATCCACCTTCCCTCCCTCCCTTCCTCCATCCCTTCCTCCCTCCCTCCCCCTAACTGTCCAAAACAGGACACGTTGAGGGAGTGCCCACCTGGACACCCCGGGGCCGACTACGGCTGCAACGCGGGCCTCCAGTTCATCTCTCCAATGTACTTTGTGTCGTTCGTGCTGACGGCCCAGTTCGTGCTGATCAACGTGGTGGTGGCCGTGCTGATGAAGCACCTGGATGACTCCAACAAGGAGGCCCAGGAGGACGCGGAGATGGACGCGGAGATCGAGCTGGAGCTGGCCCAGGGAGGCCTCTGCTGCATGATGGGTGGCATCGGGGCCGTGGCCGGGGCCACCAGCGGGGCCAGTGGTGGAGGCGGGGCCAGTGGTGGAGGCGGGCCTGGGGGCGGCGCTGGCGGCAGGGCAGGTGGAATCCCAACAGGGGTGGTGGTCGGTGGACAAAGTGGGGCGTCGCCACCGATGCGAGGACGTGGAAGAGGAGGAGGAGGAGGAGGAGGAGGAGGAGGAGGAGGAGGAGGAGGAGGAGGAGGAGGAGGAGGAGGACCTGAGGGGAACAGGCACCATCGACGGAGGCTCTACTCTCCTGCTCAGGTAGGTGGATGTTAGCGAGCTCACCTGGTCTGTGGGGTAGTTCAAGCAGCATTAACCGTTAGATGGCTGTGGAAAGCAAACGTTGTAAGGCACGTAATGATGTGGAGATTCCATGCAATCAAGTCAAACTTGTGTTCAATCAAATTTGTGAATGGTTTACGGATGGATATTTTATGATATTTTTTAAAGTCATCCAGCTAACTGCTTAATCTCACTCCTTAACCCCCCCCCCATCCAATGTTGTTCTCTCCCATTACGATCTCTGCTATATAGGGATGTTCGATATTGGCTTTTTTACAGATATCCGATATATCGATATTGTCGAAATTAATTTAATTTCCGATACCGATATCAACCAATACCGATACCCCATCCCCAAGAAACTATATGTCATGGAATTACCACAACATTATGCATACTTTTGACAATAAAAGTATGCATTGATGTCTTAATTTCACTGGATGCATTCAACAAGGCATTCTAAATGTAGACATTATGTGCATCTCCCCTTTTCTTCTCTCTGTCCCTCTGGTTCTCACTCTCCCTTTCTATTTTCCCTGTTTCTCTTTCCTTCTCTCTCCCTTATGTATTGTAATTGTCTTTGTATACTATTGCTACTGTAATTATTTAATTTTATTTACTTGTATGCATGTATATAACCTTGTTTTTGTTACATGCTGAGTGAATCAGTTCCCCCAGCCAGATTTGTGTATTCAATTTTTTGGGGGAATTAACTGAAATTAAATGAATCTAATCTAATCTAATCTAATCTAATCTAATCTAATCTAATCTAATCTAATCTAATCTAATCTAATCTAATCTAATCTAATCTAATCTAATCTAATCTAATCTAATCTAATCTAATCTAATCGTGGTCAAATGAAGAGATTTCATGATGCATTGAATCGTTGCCTGAAGAATCGTAATCGAATGTAATCGTTGTGAGGTCGCATGGTTACACCCCTAGTTAGAACGAGTCAGTGTGTAGTCGAGTCACTAAATCTCGTGTCCGAGTCAAGTCTCGAGTCCCCAGTGTTCGAGTCCGAGTCCAAGTCTGAGTCACCAAAGAAGAGTCTGAGTCGAGTCCCCATTACCCAAGTCCGAGTCCAAGTCATCAAGGTTGAGTCTGAGCTGTCATACAAATAAGAAAAGGTCTACATTAAACATAAATGACACAGCGGTCACCATTTCAATGGGAGTTTATTTACTTTGTGACACAATACCCAAACAAATGCACTAGCATTTGCGCACCCAGAGAAGCAGCTGTCAAGACAAGTTATGTCATATCCCACAAAATCGCAAGAAGAAGTAAGTGTTTCTCTGACGGAGAGTTTATTAAAGACTCTGCAGCACTGATATGCCCGGAGAAAAAAGGCGCATTTGAGAACGTGCCACTCTCCCGACGCACTGTAACAAGGAGGGTTGAGGACATCGCACAAAATCTGGAGCTTCAGCTGAAGAACAGAGCGGTCAACTTTGACTATTTGTCCTGGCTTTGGATGAGAGCTGCGATGTACGTGACACTGCCTGCCCAGCTGCTCATCTTCTTGCGTGGGATAACTGCAGACTTTAAAATCACGGAGGAGCTGGCAGCCATGCAGTCAATGAAAGGGACAACAACTGGGAGTGATTTGTTCAGGGAGGTAAATGCATGTTTGAACAAGTTGGGACTTAAATGGGACAAGCTGGCTGGTGTGACAACAGATGGTTGTCCAAACCTGACGGGGGAAACATTTTGGACTTTTGAAGATAATGCAGGATAAGTGACAGAAATTAACCCTCGGCATAAATTGACATGTTTGCATTGTATTATATATATATATATATATATATATATATATATATATATATATATATATATATATATATATATATATATATATATATATATATATATATATATATATATATATATATATATATATATACAACTACTTTAGTTACAACATCAACAACATGATTCCTTTTAACACTGACTTACACAACACCTATAATACCTATATATATATAGTATTATATAGGTGTGTGTAAGTCAGTGTTAAAAATGTTATCATGTTGTTGATGTTGTAACTAAAGTAGTTAACTTCATCAGGGCAAGAGCATTGAATCACAGACAGTTTGTTGCACTTTTGGAGGAAACTGACACTGAACACCGTGACATAAGCTACCACACATCCGTCAGGTGGCTTAGCCTGGGAAAAGTGCTGAAAAATGTCTGGGACCTGAGAGAGGAGATTCGGGAGTTCTGTGTGATGAAAGGAAAGACATCCCACAGCTTTCAGATGCAGACTGGCTGGCAGCCCTTTGTTTTGCTGTAGATGTGACTGCACTACTCAAATGTGAACGTTGCAGCTTCTTTCAAGCCAAATGAAGGAAAACAATATTACCCACTTGCCAACACTGAAGGAAGCCACACTATCAGCTGATCACCTCCACAGATACTCATCCAAGGTAGAAGCATTGCCTGGTGAGTTTCAAGGCGATTTCAAGACTTTAATGAAATGCGAGTGGAATGGTTTCCTCTCTCCTTCACCTGCAATGGGGATAATGCACCCAGTGGTGTTCAGATGGAACTCATTGACCTGCGGTCTGACACACTTCTGGCAGAGCACTTCAGGTCAGTCTCACTGCTGGATTCTACTCTTCTCTCAAAGAGGAGAACTTTCCACACATGAGGAAGCGTGCTCAGAAGATTCTAGTCCTCTTTGGATCTACCTACATATGTGAACAGACCTTCTCAGTGATGAAGTTCAACAAATCCAGATACAGATCCTCTATCACTGATGATCACCTCTCAGATGTCCTTCGCATATCCACCTCAGATATGCAGACAGATTTCAATGCACTTGTTCAAGCCCAAGCCAGACTGGATTTCTCTCACTGAACAAATAAAAGTTACACATACTGTACACAGGCCCCATATCCCTCATATAGTTACACATACACACAGTCATCATATCCCTCCTAGTTATACACACAGTCCTCATATCCCTCCTAGTTACACATACAACACAGTCCTCATATCCCTCCCAGTTACACATACACACAGTCCTCATATCCCTCCTAGTTACTCATACAAGTAAAAAGAACTAAAGAAAATCTAAAGCATGTATTGCTTTTTGTATACAATTGATCAATTGCATGTCTTTTAACTGCAAACATCTCTTCAGTGTTGTGAAGATTAACAAGTTGAAATAAAATGGAACACTGATGGAATGATTGTTTTTACTGTGTATTACTTCTATATTTCTATATGTTTATTGAATCTTCTGAATACCAGTAGCAGCTAATCAAAATATAATCCCTCCTATAGTTACACATACACAGTCCTTATATCCCTCCTAGTTACTCATACAAGTAAAAAGAACTGAAGAAAATCTAAAACATGTATTGCTTTTGTATGAAGTTTATCAATTGCATGTCTTTTAACTGCAAAACATATCTTCGGTGTTTGTGAAGATTAACAAGTTGAAAGTAAAATGGAACACTGATGTAATGATTGTTTTAGTTTTTACTGTTTATTACTTCTATATTTCTATATGTTTATTCTTCTGATTACCAGTAGCAGCTAATCAAAACATTAATTACTACTTTTTACAATGGGAGATAATGAATATTGAGCAGAATTAAGTTCAAGTTATCATTGGTTCGCCCCTCCAACACAGTTCAGGTTTCGTATGTGGCCCCTTGTAAAAATTAATTGCCCGCCCCTGGTCTAGCGGCTAGACTCTAGCCCTACAGAATATTTTTGAAAGTATGGCAACGTGTTGAAAATTATGCTTGGTCCATATTTTCTGTGTTGCTAACTTGTCATTGTCCATTCCTTTCTCCATTCTTGTCCTGAGAAGGTCAGATAAATTAGCTATACTGTGATGTCAAAGCTGTGGCTTCTGTACATGTAGTTCTGTACAGCTAGAGGACAAGGTGTTGAAGCCTATAGTTGGTGTTGATGGCTTGCAGATCTGATGCCAGACAGATGTGTCTCAGCACACACACACACACACACACACACACACACACACACACACACACACACACACACACACACACACACACGTGCGCGTGCGCGCACACACGCACGGTGCACATACAATTATAGCACCTGCGGATCAGAACATGTATTTATAGAAGCAAACCTCCTGCCTGAGCAGAATTCAATTTACTGTGGAAGGAAAAGATGCAGAGAGAGAGAGAGAGAGAGAGAGAGAGAGAGAGAGAGAGAGAGAGAGAGAGAGAGAGAGAGAGAGAGAGAGAGAGAGAGAGAGAGAGAGAGAGAGAGAGAGAGAGAGAGAGAGAGGTGATAGAAGAGGAGGGGAGAAGGGGACATAGAGAAGAGAGAGGTGAAAAAAGAGGAGGGGAGAAGGGGACAGAGAGAAGAGAGAGGTGAAAAAAGAGGAGGGGAGAAGGGGACACTAAAACAATCAATGAGGGAATGGGAAGGGCAAACGAGAAAATTAATGAAAATGGAAGATAGATGAAGACTTGAACAGAGGGCAGGAAAGAGAGAGAGGGGGAGAAAGGTGATAAGAAAAGACTAGAGAGAGAGAGAGAGAGAGAGAGAGAGAGAGAGAGAGAGAGAGGGAGAGGGAGAGAGAGAGAATAGGAGCCGAAAAGAGAGAAAAGGGCAGAATGCTAATAGGAGCAGCAGGACTGACTGACTGACTGACTGACTGACTGACTTACTTACTAATTAAAGAAGCAAGCAATAAAGTGAGTGACTGGACAATCACTAGCATGATACCTTGAGAGGTCCCAATGTCTGGGGACTGAAATGTTGGCACATTATTTAAATAAATCAATGCAGAGGTGAATCTGTCTGTGCGACAGTTATCTGTTACTCCAGATCTATAGAGATTACCATATTGATAATATATATTCTTTGCTGGCTTGTTTGAGGAATCAACAGCAGCAATCAGTCTGTGCAGAAACTAGTTAGCATGCCAGCTTTGAACATACAGTATATATATTTTTGTACCACCAAGGCCAGTGCAGTACAGGCTCTGGCGCAGGTGTATTGGCAATTTGGTTGGACTACAAGGCAATCTTGTAATTTGTTTGGTAATGCATTGAGGCTCAAGGTGAACGCGCCTGTGATGAGATGGGTGGGTTGGCGCAGCTGGGTGTGTGCTGGCGTGGAACCATTTTGTCTGTTTCCATGACAGCAACTATAGGCGAAGGTGCACAGGAACATCTTAAATCCTACAATGAATACAACATTTTAATCTGTCGATTAATCTGTTTATTAACCTTGTTAACAGAACTCGCTTTGGGGCATCAATAATGTGGTCAAGAGGCATGGATTCTCTATTGTGCCTGAACTGGCTTGGCTTCTTTTATTCACATATGAGCAGCAGTTATACAACACTCTACTCTCTTTGAGAGCTCTTGAGGAGAGAAAGAAAGGGGTGGGGACCTTCTCTTTTATAGTCACCTCTAAGGTAGAATACCTTGGTAGCTACGCCGAGAGCGCCCTCCAGTGGAGACAGATATATATACACAAATGGCAATATCTGGTGGAGACAATGATCTACACAGGTAAACAACTACAAGTGTAAACAGTCATATGTACAGTTGGACAGTCACTAACAGCCCCACACAGAGTCTCTTAACTCAACACTCCGACTTGTTAGTGCACTGGCTGACTTCTTGGAAAGACATTTTAGTAACAAAAGAAATAACACACATATATATATATATATATATATATATATATATATATATATATATATATATATATATATATATATATATATATATATATATATATATATATATATATATATATATATATATACACACTCAAAAACATTCTAGGGTATGGCATTCAATATCTTCACTTTAAACATGACCCTTGCAAACTACATCAGTTTTAATTGAGAATAGGTACCTTCACAATACCTATTACCCTGTTGTCCGTTGGATAGTAAATCGGTGTCATTCTTTCTTATCCGATGACATACCTGATGAGGGGATATTATTTTTGATGACATGTTTACATCTATATTGACACCTCGGGTTCCTAATAACCACAATGGTTCCCTGGTTGCCCTTATGAACAACAGTTTCCATATATACGCAATGTCTATCATTTTAAATGGTTTAGACAGAACGCCCATTCTACAAAAACACCATATTTGGTAGAGAGGATATATTTCAATTACCTACTACATCTTGAACAATGTATTCATAACCTTATCTCCATCACTTCGAACAGTTGCTCTCTATAAACATATTTTATTGTCATAGCTAGAGATATGTACTCAGCCCCACACGCTGACAATATCTTTGTAGGCTCTAAGCCTTTAAGTGCTTGATGTCCACCTGCAGCACTTCTGGTGTAACAAAAAAAAATAAAACAAATTTGATGAAGTTCAATGATTCTCTGTGTGATCAACAAAGGAATACTATGACATCCTTACTCACTATAGAACATATATAGGTCACGGCGAGTACAGGTTGTCCAATAGAATGAAGTTACCCACAGTTTATCTATACAGTTTCACTTCAGTCAAAAAAAATTTAAAATTAAAACTCAAGACCCTCTGGGGTATGTATCTCTTACACAAATGACAGATTGTTCGAAGTCCATACCTATAAAATGGTTTAACTTGCCTAGGTATTTCTTTTGTGGTCTGGAGTGATGATAAGATCCTCCACTTTTATATTTTAAACATAGATCAAATATATGGCTCAATTTTAAACATAGATCAAATATATGGCTAAATTCTTCAGTATTCAATACATTTTCTATGAACCATACTTTGTATTTTCCGTGGTCTTCAATACCTTCCTGGGTTGAATACCTCCCCATCCACCTCCCACTGACCTCCAGTGGCTTGGTTGAATACATCCATTTTTCTCTCCCACTGTATGTATGCCCTCTACGGGGATATGTGTATTGTCCTCGTCGTCACTCCCTTCCCGGGCATGGCCTGTCAGACGTTCTGGGGGTCTGTGTCCCCCTTTGGAATACCTCCCACTGCTTGAGGCGCTTGACGTCACCCTCAGGTGCTTCTCGTCATCGCCCCCTGGGGGTTGC
Organism: Notolepis coatsorum; assembly: GCF_963971535.1. Lineage (NCBI taxonomy): Eukaryota > Metazoa > Chordata > Actinopteri > Aulopiformes > Paralepididae > Notolepis > Notolepis coatsorum. The sequence continues at coordinate 147,205,380 of NC_140171.1, read as the reverse complement.
TGACTGTTTGTCTGCATAACCGTACTGGGTACACTGGGGTGTTGTGTTTCTATTTCTACACACCTTGTTCTGGAGTCCAGCTCTGGCTCCTCTGTCTGTGCCTCGTCCTCACAAGTTGCTTTTGTGGCAAACTTGACTAGCATGTGTTTCTGCACTGTCCCTTTACCGGGATGATAAACTAGGAGAGCAGGACTTCCTCTGTTGTATCCTACGAAAAATCCTTTAACATCCTTGGACTTGGGTTTTCCCTTGTCCTGCAGGTACACATAACACACTGATCCAAATCGGTGCATTCTGGCTAGATTACACATCTTTCCTGTCAGCGCTGTATATGGAGTGGTGCCTGAGTGCTTATTAAAGCACCTGTTTCTGGTGTAAGCGGCTTTTTGTACCGCGTAATGCCATAGGCTCCTTGGTAAGTTACTATCTGCTAGCTTGCATCTAGCCATTTCGGAAAGGGAGTGCCATTCCCTCTCTGCCACCTTGCCCTGGCGTGTGTGGTATGGACGTGACGTCTTGTGTCTTATCCTATACCTTCCCAACAGTGACTGGAACTCTCTGTTTGTGAACTCGGCTCCGTGGTCGGACCTCAGACATTTTACTGCCCCATAGGGAGCTACATCTGCCAGGAATTTTTCCGTGGCCTGGAGTATGCCACTCCTCTCTTTGACAAAGTAGACAAATGTCGCCCCTGTACACACGTCTGTAAAATACTGTACATATCCAAAACCTCCCATGGACTCGCCGCTTACTGGGCCGACTAGGTCCATGTCAACTAGTGCGAGTGGTACCTCCACTCTGTCTGTGAGATCTCTGTGTCTCGGTTGGGTAAACGTTCCCGTTTTGCACATTGCACAATTTCTGTCAGGTCTACGCTCCCCCTCAATGTGCATACCCTCTGATATTACTTGCAGTTTCAGTAAATCCTCGTAATTACAATGACCCATAATCTCGTGCCATGTCTGAATATCGTGACTGGCCGTCCCGTTATACGCATCATCATTATCGTTACACTGGTCGTAGTCATTACACTCCGTTTTCAGATCAAATACTTTCTGGTTGTGTGTATTGCGCCAAAGGGAACACAGTTTCTTGAGTCTGGCGTTGTTGTACTTTATCTATTTAGTGTTACTTTTGGGAGTAGTGGGGGAGAAATGAATGAATGAATGAATGAAAACTTTATTTAACAGATTGCAGAATGGGTACAATACAGTACGGCGCAATACACACAATTGTTAAGGGGATGCAGACCAGAGAAAGACGTTTGTCTTGTTTAGATCAGGGTCCCCCATTTTCAATTCATATCGACATTTATGACATACACAACATACATGACAGCTTTGGCTGTTTGTACGATGAAACAAAGAACTTCTAAGATATACATTAACTTGGATTTCAGTGATATTCAGCGGTTATGTCAGTGTTCTTAAAAGCTTGTAGTTGTGCATGTCATAAAAAAACAAACTCGCATCATTTGGGTATTTCTGAATGTTTTGGCATATGAGTCTATATAGGATGCATTTTTGTGTAATTGTTTGATCATAATACAGGACTAAGGAACATGGTATTTTTTTTATTTCAAATTATATATATAGGACTATGTATAAAGAAAGGGGATGCAGACCAGAGAAAGACTTTCGTCTTGTTTACATCAGGGTCCCCCATTTTCAATTAATATCGCCATTTATGACATACACAACATACATGACATTAGGGATTAATAAGAACGAGCCGCCTCGGAAGAAGACGGCCGCTGCTGCTGAAACCACCGCCTCGCGTCGCCTCGCTGGCTCTTCCGCTTCACAGCGCGGCAGCGGGCGATAAGGGGGGCGTGCTAGTGCGCGGTCACGTGGGCTTAGTGGCCAATCAGAGGAACCCGCAAACCGAACTGCGTTGTATTTGGCATAGACGCTGCCAGACTGCCCACACCTGCCTGCCTGCCTGCTCGCCTCATTGCAAATTAATTACTTAGGTGCGTCAGTCACTCCTCACCTGAAAATACCATTAACCCCTTAACAGTCCTGCAAATTTAGCATAAAACGCCTGTCGATTGCATACCCAATTAATTAGCGATTTGTTATACTTTATACTTATAGCACATGCATAACACAATAAAGAAAAATCACTTTGAGTGCTAATATAATAGAGAAACAGAGGTTTGAACACATTGAAATAAAATATTTGCTCCTTACTCTTGTGTTGACTTGTGGCCAGATGCCTGTTTTTGGGTTCCAGCTGAGAGGTAGGAGCTGGAAAACATGATTGATTGATTGAGTGATTGATTGATTGATTGATTGAAAACTTTATTAACAGATTGCAGAATGGGTACAATACAGTACGGCTCAATACACACAATTGTTAAGGGGACGCAGACCAGAGAAAGACTTTCGTCTTGTTTACATCAGGGTCCCCCATTTTTTATTCATAATGACATTAATGACATACACAACATACAGATATATATCTTGACATTTCTGACATACATGACATACAGGTATACAGTACTGTTACATTTGTGACATACAAGATATGCAAATATACAGTACTGTTATCCTAACAGAAAAAGATAAGGGTTCCATAGCCTGAAGCCTTATGTAGTACGGGTCCAATGTTTATAAAAAAGTGGGTGTGTTTCACAAAGGTTTTTGTAATGTGTGTACCAGTGTTAATTCAGAATGATTATCCAAAATGGCCGTCCGCTGCCATTGATTCCGAGGCGCTAGTCAAAACAAACAACTTCCCCAGCTTCTTCTTTGTCTTTCTCGTTTCAATCAGCCCTTGCGTGGGACACCCCTGGCTCCAGAAATTACGCTTTTCAGCTGTTTCGTCTTGTAACTCGAGACTGGAAGCATGCAATATAGGTTGAGTAGGGTGACGATCGAAAAGGCGGAACATTCTACTCTCCAACAATCTATTGGTTGATTTCCAAAAACGTGCCGCGGCGTGCACGCGTGCCTGATGGCCCGTCCGATGCTTAACACTTTCAGTGCCAGCCATTAGACGCAGCCCTCTGTAGCAACGCCAACGGTAGATAGATAGGAATCTGTCACCTTGTTTGTAGAGCTATAACTATATTCTATATTATAGCTATGGATACAATACTATGGTCATTTGCCAGTGACTTTCTTCCGGTCAAGATGCAAAAAAGAGAAATATTCTCTATGCATACATTCGCGCGTTATACCGTGGTGAATATAAGTATGTTTTTAGATCGGTCTGGGGTATAACCGTTGTCGTTTCTTGCCTGGACCCGCTATTATTCTCAAATCAAATCTATATCATAGGTATTATGTTTCATCATGAATGCATGCAAGGGGGGGGCGGGTCGTTTTTTGATGCTTTGATCGCCACCAACGGCATACATTGTGGACTAACGTTACAGACACACGTTCGGATCGAGCTGAAGATTGATATCATATAGCCCTTACCTTGACTAGGATGTACCCCAAAAAGAATATTCCAATTATCTGATCGCAATTCCAAGTAGTGATGTCCATCGTGTCACCAACATAATCCACCACACATCCTGCGTCGGGAGCATTTGATTCTTCTCAATCCGACCGTTATAACCGCTGAGCTTGAGCAAAAAAATAAATGACCCGGAACCATTAGATCGACCCACAGGCCAAGATACAAGGTTTTCAAAGGGTGTTCAATACCGCCATCTAGCTGGATGCGGCCGGTATTGCACTTTGGCGACCTCAGACTCATTCCCTATGATAACAACAGGCTCCCTGGGTGGATAATGAATACAAATATCGAAAAAACGGAAAAACTACCCAGAAACGACTTAAGTCGTTTTTGGCACTGAGCAACATGGGCCCAGAAACGACTTAACTCGTTTTTGGCACTGAAAGTGTTACAATGGATGCCCGCCATTAGATGCGGACCGCTGTAGCTGGGCCAAGCGTTAAAAGATACGACTGCGTGACCTTGTTTGTAGAGCTAAATCTATATTCTATATTATAGCCATGGATACAATATTATAGTCATTTGACACTGTGTTTCTTCCGGTCAAGATGCAAAAAAGAAATATTTTTTCCATGCATACATTCCCGTGTTATACCCCGTGAATATAAGTATGGTTTTACAGCGGTATGGGGTAATTCCTGAAAGGCTGCGTAAAAGCCATATAGGTAAATTCTACTATCTGTGTTGGCGTTTCTTGTCTATACATGCTAGTATTCCCGAATAAAATATATACAGTAGCTATTATGTTTCATCATGAATGCATGAAAGGGGGAGGGGGGGGGGGGGGGGGTCGTTTCTGATTATTGATTACCAGTAACGGCATTAGTATTGAACGCTAAAAATGCTGATCAGCTGGATCGGTATGAAAACCTTGCACAATCAAGCCAGAATTTACGTCAGATGATCCTTACCTTTGATCGGGAGTATTCCAAAAATAATTTTCCAATTGTTTGATCGATATCTGCTCCATACGATTTCCAATTGGCCCACAACATAACCCACCACAGCATATGCATCGGATGTCCCGTAGATGTTTGGATGCGACCGATTGAACCTCTAGCCTTGCGCCCAGAGACCTTTTAGTGTAACACAGGGTCTGGAACAGGGTTTACTGCAGCTCGATACTTGGGGGAATCTGGCCGGTACTGCACAACATACAGGTCCCTGGCATTGAATAGGATATTAAAAAAATATTATAATAAATTAATTAAAAACACATAATATTACGTGTCTGGCACCCAACCGCTGGCGAGCAAACACATAATATTACGTGAATCTTCCACTGTCCATCTTGACATCAACGTTAATTGACTTTCGCTCTACTGTATCTCTCCCGAGTCCCTCACTACCTGGCTCACTGCCTGGCTGTTATTCTGCATCTGAGTGCCGTCTGCCATTCCATTCGCCGCCTCCGCTGTCAATCAGTTGTATCGCCTGGTCCCGCCTCCACCAATCACAAGCGGCAGCACGGCTCCATTGTGTGTGTGTGATCCGCCGGCCCGTGAGAGAGAGAGTCAGATAGTTCTCCAACTCTGTGGCAGACAGTGAATTCCTGGTTGTTCCCCACCCATCTAGGTTATCTAACTATCGCGCCGCGCCGCCGCCACAACTAGAAACAATCACCTCGCAATCTTTTTTTTTTAAATAATAATAATAAAAAAAAGATTTTTTTTTTTTTTTTTTTTTTTTTAATATTTATTTATTTTTTAAATCTGTGCAGGCCAGGCCACCGGGAAAACTCCCGGTGCTCCCGATGGCCAGTCCGGGCCTGAGCACAACTCTCAAGGCGACAGCACTGAACGACAGGTGTAGTTATTTTTTAAGGAAAAATTAAACAACCTTATAACTAACTTTATTTCAACCAAAAATGCTTCAACAATAATGTTAGTGATAGAAGGGAACTCATTTTGTGCAAAAATGGAAAGCTTGCCAATGTTCATGAGGCAGAATTATTACAATAGCCGATAATACATTTTCCCAATGATAAATCCCTATACGGGTGGACCGCGCGGGAAACTAAAGTGACGTCAGATTACACCTCCCTGTGGCCTGAATTATGCTCATCTCTACCTGCCTCCCTATTATGAATAATAGCAAGCAGTCTGAGTGTTTTCCAATACTGGGTTTCACAGACTGACTGCCGAGTTTGTGGAAGTGCTGAACCTATTATTTCTTATCAATCCCATATTGTGCGAGAGTGAGTTATTCAGCCACGGAGCGCGAGGAGGAGAGAAGGAACTAGCAGCTAACGTTAGAAGAGTTGGAAGGTACCATAGATGGTGTGAGTGGGTGGCAGCTCAACCACAGTCTCATTGTCTGTCAGCCCGCTGGTATTTTTAACCAGGGGGAGGAGAGAGAGAGAGAGAGAGAGAGAGAGAGAGAGAGAGAGAGAGAGAGAGAGAGAGAGAGAGAGAGAGAGAGAGAGATAAAAGAGAGAGAGAGATGAGAGAGGACATAAACTCTTTTCATGTGTCTCTCTTTATACACTCCTCTGATTGTGCACATGTGTGTGAGTATACGTGTGTGTGTGTGTGTGTGTGTGTGTGTGTGTGTGTGTGTGTGTGTGTGTGTGTGTGTGTGTGTGTGTGTGTGTGTGTGTGTGTGTGTGTGTGTGTGTGTGTGTGTGTGTGTGTGTGTGTGTGTGTGTGTGTGTGTGTGTGTGTGTGTGTGTGTGTGTGTGTGTGTGTGTGTGTGTGTGTGTGTGTGTGTGTGTGTGTTATAGCCTGTACGGTTATATACACACTGACGCACCCCGACACACACACACACACAAATTGCTGTGTGAAACCAGAAACCAGTAGCAACCAGAGAATTACTAAGATGTTGTGTGTGTATGTGTGTGTCTGTGTGTGTCTGTTTCAAGTTTCAAGTTTCAAGTTTCTTTAATATTTGTCATACAGAAGTACAGAATACTTTTATACAAAATGCTTCTTACTGTTACGCTCCAGAGACTGTGCAAGACAAGATAAGTATGAAATAAAATAACATAGTAAAATTAGAAGTAAAAAAATGAGGTCACAGTGTTCAGTTTAGACATATGTACAATGTTCGATGCAGAATAGACGTAGTTACCATACAATATACAATACTGTGCAGTGTACTAATATACAATACTATATAGTGCAAGGCAGAAATGGGACGAGGTGCAATTTAGGTACAATTCACAGTAGGTGTACGAGTTGTAGTGCAAATCCTTTATCAATAAATATAAAGTGTAAAGTGTGTTTGTGTGATCTAAAGTGTGGAGAGTGGGTGCTGCAGTGTGTTGTTTGTTTGAGTGAGTGTGTGCGTGTGGGTGTGTGTGCTGTGTGCATTTGATGGTTGTTGCATAGTGTTTATTGTTCGTTTAGCAGCCTGATGGCCTGGGGATAGAAGCTTCTTCTGAGTCTTTCTGTGCTCGCCTTAAGACTCCGGTATCGCTTGCCTGACCGCAGCAGTTCACAGAGGCAGTTGTTCGGGTGGCTCGAGTCCTTAATAATTCTCTTAGCCTTCCCCTTGCACCGCTTGTTGTAAATGTTCTGGAGGGTGGGAAGCCCCCCTCCAATTGTGCGTTCGGCTGAACGTGTCACTCTTTGTAGTCTGCTACGGTCTTGTGCAGTGCTATTCCCAAACCAGGAGGTGATGTTGCCGGTCAGGATGCTCTCTATTGTACATGAGTAGAAGTTCCTAAGGATCTTCTGACTGACTTGGAACTTCCTTAGGCGCCTGAGGAAGTAGAGGCGTTGTCGTGCCTTCTTCACAACACTGTCAATGTGTGTGGTCCATGTCAAGTCCTCGGATATGTGGGCTCCGAGGTACTTGAAACTGTTCACTCTCTCAACCGGTGCCCCGTCGATGCTGAGGGGGCTGTAGTCCTTGACCCCCGACCTCCTGAAGTCCACAATCATCTCTTTTGTTTTGCTGACGTTCAGGGAGAGGCAGTTCTCCTGACACCACTGTGACAGGTTCTCTACCTCTTTCAGGTAGGCCCTTTCGTCGTTGGCAGAGATCAGGCCCACCACTACTGTGTCATCAGCAAATTTGATGATGGTGTTGTTGTTCCGCTGTGCTACGCAGTCATGTGTGTACAGGGAGTAGAGGAGGGGACTCAGAACACAGCCCTGGGGGGCCCCTATGTTGAGCGTGATGGATGAGGAGGTGCAGTTGCCGGCTCTTACCACCTGGGGTCTGCCCGTCAGGAAGTCCAATACCCACTGGCAGAGGTCATAGTTCAAGCCCAGGTCCCTGAGCTTGGCTATGAGTTTGGAGGGGACTATGGTATTGAATGCTGAGCTGTAGTCGATGAACAGCATTCTCACATAGTTCCCCTGCCTCTTGTCCAGGTGTGATGCTGCTGTGTGCAGCACATGGGCTATGGCGTCCTCCGTGGACCTGTTGGGGCGATATGCAAATTGCAGAGGGTCCAGGTTGATGGGGAGGGAGGAACAGATGTAGCCCTTCACTAGCTTCTCAAAGCACTTCATGGCTATGGAGGTGAGGGCTACAGGGCGGTAGTCGTTGAGGCAAGCGGGCGTAGATTTTTTGGGTACAGGGATGATGGTGGACTTCTTCAGACAGGTGGGGATGACAGCCTGTTCCAAGGACAGGTTGAAGATGTCAGTGAATACCGGGGCCAGTTGGTCGGCACAGACTTTTAGGACGCGGCCGGGGATGCCGTCCGGTCCTGCTGCCTTCCTGATATTCACTTTTTTAAAGATCCGTCTCACCTCATGCTCTGTTACCCTGAGTGTGTGTGTGTGTGCGTGCGTGTTTGCGTGCGTGCGTGCGTGCGTGCGTGCGTGCGTGCGTGCTTTGCGTGCGTGCTTTGCGTGCGTGCGTGCGTGCGTGCGTGCGTGTGTGTGTGTGTGTGTGTGTGTGTGTGTGTCATGTCATGTCATGTCCTAGCATCCATACAGTCACAGCTTTACTCCTGAGTGTGGTTTGTGTTTTCATGCTAAATACACAGAAGTGAAACAACAGAAGTCTTTCATGAATTTCCCACTGAAGTGAAGCCATTGAGACAGTTGTTCCATCACGATTGAGTCTGGCCACAGGGGGGCCACAGTCTGGCCACAGTCTGGCCACAGGGGGGCCACAGGGGGGCCACAGGGGGGCCACAGGGGGGCCACAGTCGACTGGGTGCAGGGGTCACAGTGGGGTGCCATTGGATTAAAGCGCCACTGGATGGGAGGGTCAGGCGGTAGGGCAGCAAATCAAACAGGATCATTGGCAACACTTGCCCCACCCAGGACCGCTGACTTAGCCAATCGATAAGCCCAGCTCATCGCTCGCTGTGCGTCGGTATCCGCCTGAGGCTTCTCCCCTGGCGCTCGTGTTGGATGATGTGTGTGTGTCACTTCTGCGTCGGCAGCACAGAGGTGCCGCTGGCTGAACGCCAATGTTGTTTTTGTAAAAAACGTAAACAACCGCACCCCGTCGTAACTGCCGTCGTTAATGTAGTGATGTGCAAGATGATTTCGTGGAGAACAGTCCGGACAATGTGCCTGATTTCGGCAATCAAAGTGTGTGAGCAACAGTGGCTAGCCCACGACCCGACGCCGGGTTCCCTGCTGGGTGTGGAGCTGGCATCCACAGATTTCTCTGAGCTGGTGAAACCCCCCCTGACTGAGCCGCATTGGCTGGCCTTTCAGGTAAAAGAAAGAGCCTCCAGGAGCAGTTTGGTGAGCGGACAGCATGTGAAAAAACACTACGCTGCATCAGCAGACCCTGGGAGTTGGATCCGTCTCATAAAACTCCTGATCGGAATATTTTTCAACAACAGAGTCTTTACAACTAAGAACCGCCATGGAAAGCCCTTCGGTCTCCCCCTTCTTTTTTTTTATCTACTTTTTCTCCTCCGATTTTTCTGTGTTTTTCTCCCATCCCAATTTAGTCGTTATGCCAATTCCCCCCTCCCCTTCCTGGTCGTTGCGGGCATTTGCCCCCTACTTGCCGGTCTAGGGAGCCCTGAAGTCTATCACATGCTTCCTCCGATACATAGGAGAAAGCCAGCAGCCTCTTTTCACCTGACAGCGCGGACTCTCATTGGTGAAGTGTAACGCGTGGGAGGGCACACTACCTCATCCAGATCCCTTCCCTTGCTGTGCAGGCGCCCTGACCGACCTGTATGAGTCGCTGTTTACAACGACCAGGATGCCTGTATATTTTCCCCAACGGAGTTTCACTTCCGCGTTCGGTTTGCGCGATCTGATTGGCCACTGACGTTTCTCTCAGCGTCAATCGCGTTACTCCTAACAAACTGGTTAAGCTTGGCGACTCTTTCGAAGTCGCTCTCTTTCGAAGTTGGTTAAGGTTAGGGTTAGGGTAACAGCCTGCTGGCACGATTGTTAGGAGTAACGCGATTGGCGCTGAAAAAAACCTCAGTGGCCAATCAGATCGGGCAAACCGAATGCAGAAGTGAAACTCCGTTGGGGAAAATATACACGCGACCAGGATACCACCCACCGGCTTCCCACCCGCTGACACTGCCAATTGTGTCAGTATGACGACCGCCAAAGCCGGAGGGACCGCTGACAGCCGGATTCGATACCGGTGTATCTGCGGTGGTGGACAGACGCTTAGTCCGCTGCGCTACCCGGCCGCCCTCTCGGTCTCCCCCTTCTAAAGTACGTAGCACGGGTACTGAACAAGCTACCAACGAAGCAGCCGCTCCCGGTGGCAGTAACGCCGGCTCTAGCCTCTGGTTGGATCGAGGCGCAGTTGCGTTTTCTCCGGGACACAGTGCAGCCCTCGCTGACGTCTACGAGACAACAACAGCGGAGGAAGATGAGCCGAGACAAGCTGTCATATCTGTGGCAGCACAGACAATCTGACGCAATTAAAATCATTCTGAATAACAGTGAATTCCCCGACCCCCCTGCTTGCCCTGATAACTGTGAGCTGGTGCAGTCACTTTATCAGAATAAAAGTCGTGGGCAAACGCTCATTACTGACCCACTGCCATCACCACCCTGGCGCTCGGATATACAGCCCTCGAAGCCGGCCTATCTCCCCGCTGTTACGTGTTTTACGCAAGCTGAGCTAGAGACTGTATTACGCACGCTCCCCAATAACAGTGCATCTGGCGTGGACGGTGTCTCCTATGAACAGCTCAGAGCTACGCAGACCGACATTTTAACATCTATATTTAACATCTGCTTGGTGAACAGGAGTGTCCCTGATTCATGGAAGGGCGCTCTCATCTATAGGATCCCAAAAAAAGGCAATATCCCCGACGATCCGTCAACCTGGAGAGACATTTCCATTTTACCCACCATCTATAAAGTGTTCATGAAATACGTTCTTGCCCGAATCCTCCCGTGGCTTGTGGATGAAAACATATTATCTAATTTTGTTATAGCACTAAACCAGTGGTTGAAGTGGCTCTGTATGTGTGCCCCGCTAATGTCATTTCCCCTAACCCCGCACAGGGGTATGCAGACGATGTTCAGGTTGCCTCATATCATGCGGCTGAAATAAACACCATGCTCTCCAGAACCGACTCCTTTTTGTGCAGTGTTTCCAAATAAACTTAAACTTTTATGAAAGGCGGAGTTGGGGAAACCGTTGGTACCACTCAAACACAGACACAATACCTGCATTCACAATTGGCAATTAACCCATTACAGTCTATTCACGTCATCAGACATACACATACCTGGGTCACAAGTTTAATGTGGCAGGTGAGTGGAAAGAACAGGTCGATGAAATCATCTCTGAATACACCAGCAGACTTGATTTAATTCATGCATCACCACTTCAGTAGCGGCCGCTGACGCTGGTGCCTTGTAGGTCGCAGTTCTCGTTAATAGGTCGAGTTGAAAATGTAATGATCTGAGATGCTCTGGAGCAATCTCTCTCTGTCTCTCGGATCAATCAAATCAAATAATTAACACATGTATGTTGTCATTTTAAACAACTCACCATTCATTCATTATGCATCAGCAGCAACACAAACACGCACAGCTCTCTCTCTCTCTCTCTCTCTCTCTCGCTCTCTCTCTCGCTCTCTCTCTCTCTCTCTCTCGCTCTCTCACTCTCTCTCAGATGATGTCAGAACCATTCAATAATAAACACATTTGTAAAGCTCGTTATTTTATACAAGTTACCATTCATTGTCTGAGTGGTTATGTCCCACATGCAGCGAAATTAGAGAGAGAGAGAGAGAGAGAGAGAGAGAGAGAGAGAGAGAGAGAGAGAGAGAGAGAGAGAGAGAGAGAGAGAGAGAGAGAGAGAGAGAGCGAGAGAGCGAGAGCATTTTACTAGTAAAGTTACATTTTCAACAAGATTGCTGCTATTTAAACACTTCATGGAAACGGGGTAACGTTAACCTTATGTCGACTGTAGTATTGTATGACCTCGACATAACGTTTAAACGTTAACGTTACTCCGTTTCCATGCAGGAATTATAAAAGTGGCCGGCTAACGGAGCTAACAGCTAGCAGTACTGTAACGTTACGTTATGCGGCATCAGTAGACAACGTATCATGTATTAAACTAGAGTTAAGATCGCTAATCTACCTTGTTGTTGGCTTGTTGTTGTTGATAAAGTATATCCACTCCATGGCATTGTCCATCCAGCCTGTGTTGATGTCCATCCATTGTCCATACATGTCCCTCCATGACTGCATCCATATTATAGCTTGCAAGCTGTGTGAGTGAAGAGCTGTGCCTTTGTCCATGTCCGCCTCGAACAGCCTGCAAACTACCTGGCGTTCTATCGCCATGCTCTAAGACAAACTCTAACCTTAACCAACTTTGAAAGAGTGCCTAAGCTTAGCCTCAGTGTAGTTACTTGCTGTTGTTGTTGACGAGTCAACTGAACTGCTCTCTGTAAGCCAACCCGAGAAATGCGGCTATGGAAAAAAACTGGCATCGCGTCGGCCAATCAGAGAGCGTCTCCACGAAATGCGGCTATGGAAAATTCTTCACGGAAGTTCACGCGGCTGGGCTAGACCGCTTCAAATCGCGCTCGGATTCCAACATAATAGTCATATTTCAACGCACAACGCCGTATGCACTGATTGGCTGTGACGGAGACAGCGATCAAACTGTGACGCGCACGCAGAGCGCTATCGCTTCTTGCCCGGGCGAGAAATACGAAAAAATTCAAAAAAACGTCACTTCCTGCCCATGAAAACGCTGTTTTTTTTAATTTAGATAATAACGTTATATTGTGCATTGGAAATACAAACATACTTAAAATGAGTAAATATTATTAATTTTAAACATGTTTATATTATTTATAGGGCTATAAAACAAAAAACAAAAAAGTTTTTTTTTCTTCTTCTCTCATTTAACAGGTGTTTCGGCGCCCTAGCGCCACCAGTGGCGAGCCGCCACTGCACCACTTCCACTCATCATGAAACTTGAGGCAATCAGAGTAATGGCATTGGCCAAAGTACAACATCTGTTCTCCAATGTACATATTCCATGAAAATCACTACATGATTTGACTGATAAAACCGTACACCTAGTGAGGCAATGGACTGGCCTCAACACACACACACACGCAACATTATATTTCACAGTAAACGTGAGGGTGATGGTGTTCCCAATTTTGAATGGGCATATATTGCTACACGGCTCTCCCATCTGTTGAATATGCTGAACAGTGACGACCAGTATGTGAGAATGCTCGCTCGTTCTTCTCTTTTCTTGGACCTAAAATGACGTAAGGTCCCCCTGGCGTGTGGTTCGGACCCTAACTTCCTAGGCTTCAAGAGAAAGTTGAATGGCAAGCTGGACAGTGCTCTCCTGGCTTCGGTGTGTGGTCAGACTGGCCGGACCTAAATGACATGTGTTGCTGGGCTGATGTTACCCTGGAGTGGGTGGGGTCTAACTCTGAGGCAGTGGCTGTCTCAGAGATATTATATCTGACCCCAGTATCTCTGTCAGAGCATCTATGACTGTGTGTGGAATGGATCACCAACTTCCACTGACTAATGCCCGAGGTCACCTCCTGTGGGCACAACAGCAAAGACAAATGGCTGCCATGTATACATAAGTAGGCATGCATGACAGAATAGTAGATTTGATAGCAAAAGATATCTCTTCTATTTTTAGGTCCTCCATCACGCTGTTTAAGCATTCTACTGTGAAGCCAAGCATGTTTATGGAATGATGATTCTGTGTTCTCTAATATTACAGCTAACACCCCTGATGTCTTTGTTGTAAATGAACACCTTAGTCCATTCTTGAGGTTGGCTGTACTTTTGATTACAACTTAGAAGAAGCCTTTCTAACCAAAGTGTTGAAATACGAACAGCTACAGCAGACCATCTCACAGCTAGGCTACAGATGTAAACTTCTAGTTTTTATCTTTGGCAGCCTAGGGCATGTGCACATGTTGGTTGTGAGGGGCCTATAGTGAAATAGCCGGTCTCCCCAAAAGGAAGGCCAAGCAGTTAGCAAGGTACTGCTCAGTATCAGCTATTATAGGAAGCCCCTCAATTTGGAGGAGGTATTGTTTCCTTTACCCATGATTTGTGTCTGATGTGTCTGACAAGTAGTTCAGCCATACTGTATGTAACAGCGTTCTGCCATACATGCACTTTGTTCAGTAACTGGCTGTTCTTTCATACTTTCTGCACTGGCAGTGTTTATATCCTTTTTCTGAGGCGTCCTTGTACTTCTGTTCATGTGGACATAAATAAACATTTCAAATGTGTGTGTGTGTGTGTGTCCTAATTAGATGCTGCCAGGATGTAGCTATTGACGACCTGTCAAGAGAGAGCGAGAGAGAGAGAGAGAGAGAGAGAGAGAGAGAGAGAGAGAGAGAGAGAGAGAGAGAGAGAGAGAGAGAGAGAGAGGGGCTGTTTGAACTTTAGATACCCCCAGCACTTGCCAGAAAAGGTGAAATTCGTAAAAAAATTACTGAATGACAGAGGAGTCAGACAACTGACAGACATACAAGTCATAAGAAAGATGTGCACAATATCCCCTGTCAGGAACACAGAATGACACGCGTTCTGTGTGGCACACAGATGTTTCTGTATCAGAGCTGTTTTCAAGGCTACTCTGACAAGACACTGGACTTCATGCAGCAATGTAAGTTTCCTCGTAAACAACCTTGTAGGAAGTCCGTAAGAGAAACCTACGAGAGTCACCCCCGGATTCATCAATGCGTTAAGAGGTTCTCTTAAGCCCAACGGGCCCAGTACAGGGCCGAGATTCATATCACGCCATAAATTGATCAATACAGAACATATTAATTAATGTTGCCTTTCTTTTTCAAATGTAGTCAAGAGTAAAGGCCCTAACCCTATCAAAACAGCAGTCAAAGTGTATATTTTCAGCACTACGTTTGTTTAGCAATGATTTTAAGTGTTATTAGCGAAATTATGAGTTTATACATTTCTCAGCGCATCCCGATGAAAACCGGATTAATTCGACTGCCCCAACAGGTCCACGGAGGACGCCATAGCCCCATGTGCTGCACACAGCAGCATCACACCTGGACAAGAGGCAGGGAACTATGTGAGAATGCGGTTCATAGACTACAGCTCAGCATTCAATACCATAGTCCCCTCCAAACTCATAGCCAAGCTCAGGGACCTGAGCTTGAACTATGACCTTTGCCAGTGGGTCTTGGATTTCCTGACGGGCAGACCCCAGGTGGTGAGAGCAGGCAACTGCACCTCCTCATCCATCACTCTCAACATAGGGGCCCCACAGGGCTGTGTTCTGAGTCCCCTCCTCTACTCCCTGTACACACATGACTGTGTGGCACAGCAGAACAACAACACAATCATCAAATTTGCTGACGAACCAGTAGTGGTGGGCCTGATCTCTGCAAACCACGAGAGGGCCTACCTGGAAGAGGTCAAGGTCCTAGCGGGATGGTGTCAAGAGAACAGCCTCTCCCTGAACGTCAGCAAAACAAAGGAGATGATTGTGGACTTTAGGAGGTCGGGGGTCAGGGACTACAGCCCCCTCAGCATCGACGGGGCACCGGTTGAGAGAGTGAACAGTTTTAAGTACCTTGCAGTCCACATATCCGAGGACTTGACATGGACCACACACATTGACAGTGTTGTGAAGAAGGCACGGCAACGCCTCTACTTCCTCAGGCGCCTAAGGAAGTTCCAAGTCAGTCAGAAGATCCTTAAGAACTTCTACTCATGTACAATAGAGAGCATCCTGACTGGCAATATCACCTCCTGGTTTGGGAATAGCACCGCACAAGACCGTAGCAGACTACAGAGAGTGGCCCGTTCAGCCGAACGCACAATTGGAGGGGGCTTCCCACTCTCCAGAACATTTATAACAAGCGGTGCATGGGTAAGGCTAAGAGAATTATCAAAGACTCCAGCCACCCAAACAACTGCCTCTTTGAACTGCTGCGGTCAGGCAAGCGATACCGGAGTCTCATGGCAAGCACAGAAAGACTCAGAAGAAGCTTCTATCCCCAGGCCATCAGGATGCTCAACGAACAATGCTCAACGAGCAATAACACTATGTAACAGCCATCAAATGCACTCACAGCACACACATCCACACGCACACACTCACTTTAAACAAACAACTCACTGCAGCACCCACTTTACCCACTTTAGAACACCTAAACACACTTTATATTTATTGGTAAAGAATTTGCACTACAACCCATACCTCATTACACCTTACTGTAAATTGTACCTAAATTGTACCTCATCCCATTTCTGCTTTGCACTGTATAGTATATTGTATGGTAACTCAGTTACTTCTACTCTGCATTGAACATTGTATATATGTACATACTGAACACTTGTGTCTACGTACTTGACTTCTATTTTATACTTGCTATACTTATTTAATACTTGTCTATTTTTGTCTAGCACAGTCTCTGGAGCGTAACAGAAAGAAGCATTTTGTATAAAAGTATTCTGTACTTCTGTATGACAACTAATAAATAAACTTGAACTTGAAACTAAAGGAAGCTGTCATAAGTGTGTGTAGTCCTATGAACGAGGAGACCCAGGGCTTTCAAATTTCATAAAACTACACTTCCCAGCTCACGCCTGTCAATCATCTGAGGAAGTTCCAGGCACTCTTCATGTATAAAAAAGCTATAATAAATCGCTTAGTTCATTTTAGAACAATTAAAAAACACCAACATGTTTCGGCCTCTCTATCGGCCTTCTTCAGGGCATAATAAAAATAAGTTTGACATCGAGCCATACAATATATTATGTAACAGTAAAGTGCAATAGTAACATACAATGCACAGGTGATTAAACTGGATATAGAATATATAAATACTACTGAGTAATTGTGCGTTTTATTTGGGCCAGGATGGCTGCAAGCACTTCCATCACAACCGCGGTCCTTTCCTGGCTGTTAGCGACCCTCTCCTGGCTGTTAGCGACCCTCTCCTGGCTGTTAGCGACCCTCTCCTGGCTGTTAGCGACCTCTCCTGGCTGTTAGCGACCCTCTCCTGGCTGTTAGCGACCCTCTCCTGGCTGTTAGCGACCCTCTCCTGGCTGTTAGCGACCCTCTCCAGGCTGTTAGCGACCCTCTCCTGGCTGTTAGCGACCCTCTCCTGGCTGTTAGCGACCCTCTCCTGGCTGTTAGCGACCCTCTCCTGGCTGTTAGCGACCCTCTCCTGGCTGTTAGCGACCCTCTCTGGCTGTTAGCGACCCTCTCCTGGCTGTTAGCGACCCTCTCCTGGCTGTTAGCGACCCTCTCCTGGCTGTTAGCGACCCTCTCCTGGCTGTTAGCGACCCTCTCCAGGCTGTTAGCGACCCTCTCCTGGCTGTTAGCGACCCTCTCCTGGCTGTTAGCGACCCTCTCCTGGCTGTTAGCGACCCTCTCCTGGCTGTTAGCGACCCTCTCCTGGCTGTTAGCGACCCTCTCCTGGCTGTTAGCGACCCTCTCCTGGCTGTTAGCGACCCTCTCCTGGCTGTTAGCGACCCTCTCCAGGCTGTTAGCGACCCTCTCCTGGCTGTTAGCGACCCTCTCCTGGCTGTTAGCGACCCTCTCCTGGCTGTTAGCGACCCTCTCCTGGCTGTTAGCGACCCTCTCCTGGCTGTTAGCGACCCTCTCCTGGCTGTTAGCGACCCTCTCCTGGCTGTCCAGCATCGCCTGGACCGTGTCGCCAGGACCGCGGTGGTGATGGAAGCACTTGCGGCCACCCTGGCCCAAATAAAATGCAGAATTCTCTGACACCCTTGTTTGAGTATTACTGAAGTGATGTATTTAGTTCTTGAAATTGTAACTGTATCTAATAATAGTGACAAAATCAAGTAAGTCAAATTCATGTTTAAAGGCTTTATTCATCCTACATCCGTGAAATTAATCGCTGTCGGACTGATTGGAATGTTTCTTCACTGGCTCTTACAATGTATTCAGTAAGCAATGTCAAGAAATACAAATAAAACCAACAATAAATAACAGAGAACATGGCAAATATATAGCCTATGAAAGGAATTGGATGTGCTGAGAGCAGAATGTAATGTGTCCATTCTATTAGACTACACTACAGCTATATGCGAGCGATTAGGATTAGTCTTATTTATTTATGTATTTATTGATTGATTTATTCACTGTAATTTGCAGTGTTGGTGTGTATAGTGCTTTTAGGGGATATCACGATGGCACGTTGAGGCATGACTGTAAATCTAAAACTTTATTTTTAATGAGACAAAGATTGTTGTATTTATTATTATTATAATTATTTAATCCTGCGGATGTCTGTAGAATCGACGTGAACACGATCACCATGCTTCCTCCCAATTAAAGCCCTTAAGAACATCAGTCTGTCCGATTTACGACTGCTCTTCCGTGCTCGTAAATCCTGCTCTTAGCTACGAGCAAATCCCCGAGAAGGAACCGTTTGTGAAAGTGGAGCTATGATGAAATATTATGCTCTTAACTTTTGTCGTGAGTCCGTTGGTGCATGAGGTCCCGTGTCCTTGAGAATGATCAATGCAATCAGACGTGTTTTAGCAATATGATAATTTTGCATTATGCCATTATGCATGCGTTCTTCAGGAAAACAAATCATATCAATAAAGGCTGATACAAACTAGTCAACTAAATCATCCATCACTAAAAGAGCTAATGTCGCATTTTTATCTAAAAGTCGAGCATGAAAATAATTGTATTAATTTGATTTTGTGTCTCGTCTCACTGCATCCCGCTAGCTTTGTACAGTCTTTTAAGAACACGTCCTCTCCGTTCACTTCAGGTTCTTCAGAAGCCCTGAATGGGAGTTTAGAATTTCCAACAGCCCTTTATTAAGAACAGCTATCCGCTCCTTTTAATAGGAACATGTAATTAATCTGTGAAAAATTGCCATTTGCCTGCCCTGCTCCTGTCGGCGCCCCCGGCTGGGTT
>NC_140171.1:147137802-147182802 GCF_963971535.1 Notolepis coatsorum | reverse complement strand
TTCTAAATAAAGAATTCATTCATTCATTCATTCATTCATTCATTCATTCATTCATTCATTCATTCATTCACAACTGTTGCTTCCCTCAGACAGCGGCAGTTGTGATTGGAGGATCAGGAAAAGAGGGCAGGGTTTGGGCTGGGTGAATTGTACTAAACCTCATTGGCAGATTTCTGCTTTATTTTTTCCCCCGAGAAAATTCCAATAAGAAGATTAAATTAGCCTACTTGTTTAGACAAAAATAATCTTCTTGAATTAGTTCAATATATTATTCTGAAGAAGATTAAGAAATGCATTCACCCGTTTCTCCTCAAACTAGTGCCAATTGTTACTGGGTGTCTTTTCTAGGTTAGTTGAGATGACGACGCCCGGCCAGCCTAGAAAATTGGTGGTAATGATTGTGTGTGGATTCAATCTGTAAGTCGCTTTGGATAAAAGCGTCAGCTAAATGACTAAATTGTCAATTGTAAATTGTTGGCAATGATGGGTGGATTTATTATGCATCGCTGGCAGCCGCGTGAGAAAATGTTAACGGAAGGCATTACCAGCTTTTTATCAATGGTTGTAGCTGTGTCCTTACTGTATAGGTCTGACTCATGCCTGCAGGATATAGCAGCATCCATACGCGCTAAGTAGCTTAACTAAATGAGGTGATGCTAGGAGTGAGACTGGGCATAAAAGTAGAAGGGTTGAACGGCTTACACTGTAAAAAGAAGGGGAAACGGACTGACTGAAAAGTCAGATGAGGAATATGACTGCATTTTGAGCAGGGCTCTAGACTGCTTTTCCAACTTTCTTAGTAGGTGGCACATGTGGGGTATCTTGGCAAACAATCTTAAATAGTTTGCGTGAGTTTTTGTGATTTTTTTTAACTTAATTGTAATAAATGGTAATACATTTTTATTATATAGGTCTGTTTTACTCCAGTATTTACAAACATTACCAACATAAACAAACCCTAGACATTAATAAAATAATAATACATCCATTTCATATAGCGCTTTTCCAGATGCTCAAAGACGCTTTACATGGGTAGAAGAAACAAAACTATGGCAAAACAAAAACAGAACAAAAATAATACATGACAAAATAAAATAAAATAAAACCGACAGAATTAGAGGTCAAAAGCAAGATTGAAAAGGTGGGTTTTTGAGGGCTGATTTAAAAGATGTCAGGGTGTTTGCATCACGGATATATATATATAAGATGGATATTTACCTGGTCTCTAGTGTTAGTCCATGTATGAAGAGCGTATCCAAGGCAGGGACAAAATAGCATTCCGGTGGACTTTGTGTGAAATGCCACTTTAATCCATTTTGCACCATGGAATCCCAGCAAGGAGAAGGGAAGGTGACTTTAATGTCTTGGCAATTGATATGTAGATTACTGCTTCATTTCTACCTAGCAAACCAATCAAGATGCTGCATTTTATTACTGGTATTCACAAATGTAGCCTGTAACTGGCATGAAAATAATGAATTGCATTTTATATAGCGCTTTTAGACACTTAGAGCGCTTTACAATGTACGGTGGATTGCCTCCTTCACCACCACTGGTAGCACCAACCTTGGGCTATGTAGGCTCAATGGCATACACTGGCACCACCCACCCACCCACCCACCCACCCCTCCTACCCAACCTCCCCCCCCCCCCCCCCCCACTCCTACCCCACCTCCAATGTACAGTCCCCCCCACCCCCACCTACCCAATCCAATGTACAGTTTCTACGTCAAATGTATATACTTTTTTTTTCTGGACTCTTTTTGTATCACAAACAGTACTGTATTTGCAAATCTGGTATGTCATAAATGTATAGATGTAGCAGTACTGTCTATCTGTATGTCATATATGTTACGATGAATTGAAAATGGGGGACCCTGATGTAAACAAGACGAAAGTCTTTCTCTGGTCTGCATCCCCTTAACAATTGTATGTATTGAGCTGTACTGTACTGTACCCATTCTGCAATCTGTTAATAAAGTTTTCAATCAATCAATCAACCAAGCACACATCACACTACACAATGACTACCATACACTGGCACCAGGCACACATCACACTACACAATGACTACCATACACTGGCACCAGGCACACATCACACTACACAATAACTACCATACACTGGCACCAGGCACACATCACACTACACAATGACTATACACTGGCACCAGGCACACATCACACTACACAATGACTACCATACACTGGCACCAGGCACACATCACACTACACAATGACTATACACTGGCACCAGGCACACATCACACTACACAATGACTACCATACACTGGCACCAGGCACACATCACACTACACAATAACTACCATACACTGGCACCAGGCACACATCACACTACACAATGACTATACACTGGCACCAGGCACACATCACACTACACAATGGCTGAATGGCTCAGGAGACAGGGATTGATATCAGCCAATTAAGGGGGAGGGATGTTTAGGTGGCCTTGATGTCAGAGACCTGATTGGGAATCTGGCCAGGAACATCGGGCAACCCCCTACTCTTTACGATAGGCGTCCTGGGTTCTTTAACGACCGAGATTCAGTCAGGACCTCGGTTTAGCGTCTCATCTGAAGGACGGCACTCGCAGCTGTACGGTGTCCCTATCAACGTAACACAGGGGCATTGTTACTGCCTAGTCCAGAGGACAGAGTGCCCCCTGCTGGACAACAACACCACTTTCCGACAGCAGCCTTGACCGAAGAACACAGACAACAGCAGAGGCTTCAAACCGGTAACAACAGATCTGCATCTTCTGGCCGCCTCAGACCCACTCCTATCCAAGCTCCGGGAGGGTCATCAAGGAGAAGCCACCTATTCTCAGTCCTTGCCCCACAATGGTGGAACGAACTTCCCACCACAGTTAGGACAGCCGAAACCAGTCCAATCTTTCGCCGTCGACTAAAAACACACTTATTCAACCATTATCTGAAATGAAAAAAAAAAAAAAAAACGTACTAACCTTATTGTCATGCACTTGTCCTAATATACTAACCTACACTGTAGCAGTCAACACTTTGATGAACATTGTTACTCAGCTGATAGAGTTGTGCCCTTCATGATTACTTGTCGTACAGAACTTGTAAGTCGCTAAAAGAGTCAGCTAAATGACTAAATGTAAATGTATAAATCATTCAGTCAGTCATAACGCAGTGGAGGTGATTGGGCCATTGCAGGGTGAGTCACACACCACATGAATAGGCAAATATTGCTCTCCTCAATTCCTCCACCAATTCTCCACTTTAGCCGCTCTGTGGAATTGTTACAGGGTTCAATCTCACAAATTCACCCGTGTGATTTGCACTCAAGCCTTCGTGACATGCGCACAGACATGTGAATGCACATCACTCACACATAATCACAGAATTTCATCTTGGGGCGCAGAGTCTCTCTCGTAATTTCACACTGACATGTGCATATTTGCGCGTATGTGTGTGTGTGGTGTACGTGTGCATGCATACATGTGATCACAGAATGAGTCATATCAGCTTATTGGCAGTCATATGTTTGAAGAGTTTGGAGTGTAAATGCGTGTGCGTAAGCTCGGTAGCACAAATGGTGTACTTGACCTAGGATTAGCATATCCCGAGAGAGAGCTACTATTTATATGGATCTTGGCTAAAGTACAAATGCACATGAATGCAGTGTGCCCCTAATCTCACACGTTCTCTTCTCTTTTTTGTTTCCTGTCCCTCTGTTCTCCCCTCACCCCCCCCCCCGCCCCCCTTCTCCCAGTGTTCTCCTCTGCTAGCCTATAGTTGCCATTTTTTTCTCAGCCCAATGGTCCCAGTCATTCTAATGAGCTGTTGTGTCACAGTTGTGACTTCCAGCGCCTGTTCCCGCTCCTCTCGTTTCTCTTCCTCTCTTAGAGTTTCCTCTGCAGTCATCACCCCCTTGTGTATTATTTATGTCTGTTTCCCTCAGTCAGTCAGTCAGTCAGTCAGTCAGTCAGTCAGTCAGTCAGTCAGTCAGTCAGTCAGTCAGTCAGTCAGTCAGTCAGTCAGTCAGTCAGTCAGTCAGTCAGTCAGCCAGTCAGCCAGTCAGTCAGTGGTGGTTCATTAGTGTTTGTTTCTCATTTCTAGACGCTACTTTTAAGATAAGACAAGATATTCCTTTATTGATCTCCTTGGGGAAATCCAGGCATCAAAGCAGCATGGGGGAGGTGGGAGGGGAGGTACAGGTAGTAAAAAAGCAACAATATAACAAATCAATATAATTACAGTTTTTCTCAATTGCTTTGGTGCATTTCTCTGATCAGAATTAAAGTTCTCATAACTGTTAGTGCATTTCTCAAAACAATTAGTACAAACTGCAAAACCTAGGTGATAACCTGCAGAAGCGTGTCACTTGCTCAAAATGGATAATTCATTCCTCAAAAGCAAGTATTCGTGTCAATGAAAGTGTCACTGTCATCAAAATGAAAAGTCCTGACACCATTGTTTATGAACAAGATAGTCAAATGGCTTTGCCATGTTTTCGTTATGACAGTTCACTCTGTAAGTGTTTTTCAATGCAAAAAAAGTCAGATCTTGGTGACACTTTCTGAAAATGCTCAAGACAGCACTATACACTATTTGCACAGCCATTTGAAATCTACAGTTACACATTGCTGTATTTAGTGAGGTAAATGAGTACAAGACACGTATGTTTCACATTTTTACTGCATATGCTCTTTGCAATTTTAATTTGTTCACAGCATTGTGCAAAAGAAAAATACAAACTAATTTACAACAAACATAAGAAACACCCTTTGGCCTTTGGGTAGAGCTATGCACAACTGTAAACAATATTGCAGTACATATTGGAACTGAATTGGAACATACAACATACTGTACACAGTACTGTAAATCATTCATTCACATCCAGACGTTCCTGTCTGTCTGGCTATTGGATTCAGGAATGGGGAGTAGGGAGGAGGTTATATTCCACCAGCATCCTTTCATGTGCTGGAAACCACTGTGTGACCAGAATTGCGTGGTGAAAACGCACATTATCCCATACAACAACGTACTTGGTCAGATGGTCGCTATTTAGACCCCTCTCATTCTCAGGGATTATGTCCCTGGAAAGATTGTCTAAAAAAGTCAGCAGATGTTGTGTGTTGTATGGACCAAGGTGGGGCATATGGGTGAGGACGCCGTTTTCTGAGATGGCTGCACACATTGTAATATTCCCTCCTCGTTGGCCTGGGACATCAGTGGTTGCTCTCTGTCCAATGCGATTCCTTCCTCGCCTTCTACCTTTTGCCAGATTGAAACCCGCCTCATCAACATATATGAATGTGTGCAGCGATTCCCTGGCATCCAGCTCCATTCAGGGGAAAAATTATAAAGAAATGTATAAAATTTGCTTGACAGATTTTGACAACTAGTTCAACATATTTGTATGTAATGACTCAAGCAATGAAATGATGACTATTAGTTTTATAGGGAATGACTATTCAGCAGTCATAAGTATAGTTCATTTTGACTGACATGACCTAAGCAAATGATAATGTTATAAAACAGCAGAGAATTGTATGAAAGCAATTGATGCATGTCCAAAAGCATTTGCAATTTGTTCGGAGGAATGAGAAACTGCTACTATGATGTGCACAAATTACAAAATGTTGTGGAGGTTGAACTAACAGTTATGAGAACTTTAATTCTGATCAGAGAAATGCACCAAAGCAATTGAGAAAAACTGTAACTCTGGACATGTGCATATGTGCAACACAATGCGAGATGAGGGTATGTATGCCCTCTCAGTTATATTTGCCCTACAATAAATAGTTACAATATATAATCTAATAATCCAATCATCTAAATCGAATGTAATATATAATACAAAAAAAACGAAATGCTAAAATGCTAAATGCTAAATATATGCAATATATAATCTAATAATCCAATAATCTAAATCTAATATATAATCTAACAATGCTAAATGATAAAATGCTAAATGCTAAATATATGATCTGATGAAGTATACAGTATTAACATAAGGTGCGGTAATTAGTCGTTTGTTTCTCTGTCTTTTCTGCCAGAGTAGAGAGTGTATTATTTGTTTGTGCCCGCAGTCAGGCCACTGAACTCCGAAGCAGGCCAGGTCAGCATATACGTGTTTCTATTTGCGCGGAGATGTGCTCTCTATATAAGTTCAGGCAAGCAGGCAGGAATGAGTTAACTTGTTATTCACAACCCAGCGCGAGGCAGCGCGCCTGAGCGGGCCTGCGCAGGCCTCGGCAATCTCAAACAAGTCTATTGATTTAAATCATGAGGAGATCGACTGCCGAAACCCGGAGATATGAATGAATGATTGAAAACTTTATTTAACAGATTGCAGAATGGGTACAGTACAGTAGGCCTACGGCTCAATACACACAATTGTTAAGGAGATGCAGAACACAGAAAGACGTGTCTTGTTTACATCAGGGTCCCCCATTTTCAATTCATATCGACATTTATGACATGCACAACATACATGACATTTATGGCATAGGGACATACAGGTATTTAGTACTGATACATTTGTGACATAAACTGTATTCAAATATACAGCACTGTTACCCATAGATCCTGACAGAGTATATATATATGGTGGGGAGGGGACTGTACATTAGGAGGGGGTGGGTGGGTGGGAGAGAAATATACATACGGTGGGGAGGAAACTGTACATTTGGAGGGGGTGGGCGGGTGGGAGAGAAATATCAAATATACATACGGCGGGGAGAGAATATATACTTGCAGTGGGGAGGAGACTGTCTATTAGGAGGTGGTGGGGGGTTTGGGCATTTACGGTGGCCAGTTTAGAATTGCAGCCTCCCGTAGGTGCTCTTTGAGAGCGGTTTTGAATGTGGGTAGGGATTTACATTCCTTTACAGCTTTGGGTAGGGCGTTCCACATTGATGTGGCTCACACCAGGACACAGCCATGAGCGGTTGCAAATTCCTGAGCTCCCGGAGCCTTCGTCAATACAGCAAGCAAAAGAGATTTTGCGCACATTTTCTCCTCGTTATGTTTTGGATAACGGATTCGTACCTCTACTCAATGATGAAGCACAACCAGACAGAAGAGGAGAGAAGAGCAAAAATAGAAAAGGAGGTACACAGCGACTTCTATTTCCAAAACGGCACGGAGCATAAGCACCTGGCCGTGGGGACAGCGACCGTTCACGCAACATTAACGGCCAATCCTGCAAGAAAGAACAGACCCCCGAATGGCAGAATGGACCGAAATACCTTTTTGTCCCTTATCCTGCTACTCTCGGGTGACGTGCAGCTAAACCCCGGACCCAGCCACGTCAGGACCCCCGTCAGGACGCGACCCCCGAGGCGACGACTGGGACTGGCACTACAGGATGCAACGATGGCTTCGGGTGCCTACTTTCCACCCGACGCCGGAGCAATCAACCCACCCGACGCCGCCGCAGAGGAACACACGGGAGGACGAGACGGGAGTGAAGGTACCGGGGATAATCAACTAGACGGTGGCGCAGGTAGCCGGCAAGCTAACACAGCAAACTACCTGAGCCAGAGGACCCTACCCTTCCCCCAACGAAAGCCACCCGGTCAGAGAGACATCACCAGTGCCACAGCAGGGAGCCGGCGGGATGGAATCAACACAGCCCCTGGTCCCTGCCCCCTCCCCACGGAATTCCACCACCAGACGGAATCAACACAGACGCCAGAAGATGAACCAGGACATCACAAAGAATCACACCCACCCCCCCCTCCCACACATGGACCAAATAATAACAACACAGCCCCACCCCCCTCCCGTCGCGGGACACCCACCTTGATCAAAGGATCCCCCACCCCCCTCCGGACATCACAGAGCCCCCCCCCCCTTCACACAGAAGAAGAACCCTACCTTTATCTCAAGGATATAGGCAACACAGCAAATAAAAACGGTCTTCATATTTTTCATCTTAATGTAAATAGCCTCAGGCACAAACTGGCAGAAATAAGGCAACATTTCATTAGCGGTAAGGTAAACATACTATGTTTCTCTGAAACTAAACTGGACTCATCGGTAACAGACCTGGAAATTGAATTGGAGAACTATTCTTTAGTCCGCAATGACAGGAACAGGCATGGAGGAGGTGTCCGTATGTACATCCATAAAGACACCAAATTTATTAACCGTACAGACCTAGATCATGAGGCTATTGAAACTGTTTTTGTAGAAATTCTATTTGAAAGGGCTAAATCTGTTCTAGTCGGCACAATTTACAGACCGCCAGACCAAAATGGCTTTTATGATGTGTTGGATGCGTGCTTAGCTGGAGTTGAGGATGCAGAAATGATTCTTATTGGGGATTGGAACACGGATATGCAACAAAAAGATGCACCCGTCTTCAAATCCTACAATAGGTTTTGTGATCTGCACGGCCTCAGCCAGTTATATATCGTATTTGCATCGCGTCCCGCTCTGAGCCTTACGAGATACTCCTATCTCCTGTGATACTTAATGTATCTCCCACGAATAAAAACACATGCACCCCACCTGTATGGGGCCCCGCCCCTTATGGTGGCACCACCCATATAACCATGACTCTGGTCATGAAACACCCTTCCTCTCTTTTCATCCCAGCGTATTGGATGCGTGCACCATACGAGACTAGCGGAATGAAAAGATTAAGGAAGATTAATAATGTTGGAAGCTTACCGGAGGTTGCTGGCCCCTGGCATCTTCGACGCATGTTTTCGGCGACACGACGGGCCTGTGTTGATGTTCCTCGTTTGATGACTGCACATCGAGGTTCAGCTGTACAAGGCTGGCTGTCGGGCCAGCTTGTACTCAGGTAGGCCCTGTGTCTTCAGGCATGGGTATTAGTGTTAGTAATGCTGGTTTGTTTTGTTAACACAACCATGTTGTGTGTTGGCGCCGGGGGCAGGATGGTTTGGTGAACGTTCTCTGCAGGGAACGGTTTCCAAGCTGTCTTGGGCGTGCTGCTAAAACATCTAAAGCTATGCTACATGCTATCGCTACTGCCGCATGCTATTACTACTGCTAATTGCTATGCTGTTTTAATGTCTCCGCCGTGAGATGTTGTCACTCTCCCGCCTCTTGCCCGGTTCATCAATGAAGGTCAGTCGGTAGCTGTTGTGGGGTTTTTTGAGTTCTATTTACCTTTTTCGGGTAAATGGGTTGACAACGGGGTAGGTCGTGGCTAGGTTCCTAGCCAGGTATTTTACCTTGTGTTCCGGCGGGGTTTGTTGAACGGTGTTCCCATCTGGGTTGGCGTCGGGTAGTGGGGCTATGGGTCCAGCCGACATGATAAACATGTTGCGTGTCTGTGCACAGGCAATTGTTGTCTTGGGTCCCACATTGCCTGGCGTTAGGCTGCAGTAGTATAAGGGCAGGGCCGCCTGGCAGAAATGTGAGGCCCTGTGCGTTTTTAGACGCGAGGCCCCCCACCTCCTGGGGCGGCCCTGTGTAGGGGGCTATTGTTTCGTTTTGTCACTCTGCTATGAGAAGGTCTGTCTTGCTACAGCTTTCTCTCCTCTCAAACCATTCATACTGACGGTCAATCGGTATACTGGGGGAGTAGTGCGGGGGGGGGGCTTTGTTTACCTTTTTTGGTAAATGGGCTAAACTAGGGCTGGTGTTCTGTTGTGAATATTTTGAATGAAGACGGGTCTGGTCCGTCTCCCCTTAAACTTTGTGTGTATGGGTTTGCTCATTCTACAGTTTTTTGTGGTTTAGCTCTTTTATTCATTTAACCCTTTAATGGTGCACACCACAGTGGAGGGTGCTGTTTGCAATCACCACTGGTGCTCCATGTTAACGTCAGTCCTTTGTTTTTGATATATTGAAACAATGCCCCGCCCGGCCGACACCATGGGTGGGTCGGCCTGGCGAGTGGCTGGTGGGCTGTTAAGGCTTGTACCGCCACGGTATGGAATTGGCAACGATTAGAACTGTGTTCGAATTGCTGTTTTTTTTTCTATTAAAAAAATGGTGTCTGGTGGAGGGGCCTTGAGGGCCAGCCGACGTCGACACATCGCGCGAGGTTGTTGACGTTATTAGCTTTGACCCAGCCGCAAACTATAACCGCTCAGGGTTCCCCTCTCCGCAGGGGATTTTGGTCTTCTGCTGGAGTGCGGGCGGTATTGTCCTAGGCCCTACACCGCCTCACACCGCGCAGCCAGAAGAAGAGAGAGCACGGCCTCGTCAGCGGCGATGACGGGGCCCTCGACAGGCGGCCATGTTTTTCCCCCGCCAGAGGTATCCTGGGCGTTGATTCGACAGGTGTCCACAAGGCCGACAGCCTTGGCGGCCGAGGGATCGGCCATGTAGGATGGGTTCGGCTTGAACAAACAAGCCGTCACCGTCCTGCCGCGAGCAGCCCGCTCTCCGATCACTCCCTTCCCCAACACCAGCGGAAGAAGTGGGCTCTGATTGTTTCCTTTGGCTGCGGGCCGCGTGCCTTCGTTGATGCGCGGGCGGCCCCCCTTTTTCGCTTCTCATGGGGACAGGGGCTGACACCCAGTTGATGGCTGAGCCTAGGTCTGTCCGTGAGAATGTTGTGCTGTCAAGCGGCTCGCACACCTTGAACTGTGTTGGTTGAGCCTGGTGTTACGTCTGTCAACTTAAGTGTTGTCAGCAGGGGGGCTCGAAACCTTTTGAGGCACACAGTGCGGGCTTCCCCGGCCTCGCCTTCGCCAGGCCAGGTATCATGTTGGTGCCTCCCACTCCTGAAATATTGGCAAGTGGTCGCAGCTCACATGGTTTGGGGTGGTAGTAATATCACTGCAGGGCTACGGTGTGTAGGAACCCATGGGGGCCTTACACCTTGCATGTCCGGCTGCAGAACAACTCCTTCAGCATGTTCTGGAGGGGTGTTCAGTGGGGGGTCTTTTTTCATCGGAAGCCCCCCGTATCAGATCGGCCCTTTCTGTCGGGGTTCCCCCTTGGGTGCGATTGCCTCGTGGGTGTGTCAGGGTCAGGTGTTCCGACACGGAACGCGCTCCTCGCACGGTTCCGGGGTTGTCTACGCACAGCGGGGGGACCGGGCCAACTATCTACAGTTCCTGGCGGACCTGCGCCACGTGACGGCGGGTGCGTTGGGAGTGTCGTCACATATGACTACGGCAGTACCATATGTCGAGGTAGATGGAGAGAACGGTGAGGCGGGGACTTGTGTTTACACAACCCCACCCGTTTTCAGGTTTGGTACAGACCCTGTTGTCGGGGTCTCCAGCAGGGACAGCTCTGGTCAACGAGATCCAATCTCTGTGGACGAAGCAAGCCATCGTCGTGGCGTTCTCCTCCCGGTGTTCTCAACCCGAGAAGTCGGGAGGGAGGGGTGTAAGACCCAGGCTGGACCTGTCCCATGGGAAGGTTCAGCATTTTTTTTGGATCGTCTCCTACCTGTTGAACACTGTCAGGTGGGGGTCTGGTTCTCCTCCATAGACCTGTAGGATGCGTATGCGCATCCCCGATCTTCCATCCTAGGGCTTACCTACGCTTCCTTTGCAGGGTTAGCGTATGAGTACCAGAGGCTGCCGTTCGGTTTTCTCTGGCTCCCTGCATCTTCACCAAGTGCGTGGAGGCCGCACTGGGGCCTCTGCGTCGTCCGGGGTTACGGAGTGTTCTGCCCTGATGACGTTCTGGTCCTTCGCGGTCAAGGTGGATCGTCAGGTCTCATACCAGGCAGGTCTCTACCAGCCTGGGGTTGCTGTAGACTGGATGTAGAGTATTCCTCTTCCCAGTCAACGGTTGGAGGGCTATGGGCATCCATCTCAGAGCGTGTTGTCAACACGCTCGGGAGGTTCCGTCCTAGGACGGTTACGGCGCTGTCTCACGTCGCGTTTTCACCGACGCCTCCCTCGCTGGTGATGCGTCGGGCCAACGCAGTAGGGGGCAGCTGGCAAACCATGCTGCCCGGTCTGCGCTACGTTCAATGTGTTGGTGTTGAAAGCGGTCCTTCTGGTCCACAAATGGTGTTGATCAGGACGGACGATACGACGTCAGTGTCGTGTATCGACAGACAGGGAGGAGTACGCTCCCCCTGTCTGCACCAGGCGGCGGGCGGCTGGCTATGGGCGTCCTCCATCTGCGCGGCCTGAGGGCTCCCCACATCCCCGGCAGGGAGAATGTGGGTGCAGGTGTACTGTCGCGGGGCGGCCCTCATCCTGACGGGTGAGGATTGCGTCTGGACATGGCCAGGCAGGTCTGGGACCGATGCCGTGCCGCCAGGGATTCTTCCCCATACATCTGTTAGGTCAGTTGTTGGGACGGGTACGTTGAGGGGCGCAGGTTCTTGATCCTGATGGTGTTACCATCTGGAATGCGCATGCTCCCTCCACTGTCGCGCTTACGCGGGCAGATGACGTATGTTCCAAGTGTGGTGTAAGGCGGGGGGCCGGGACTCAGTCTCCTGCCCCCTGGATGCTGTCCTTGGTTACCTCCAGTCTCTCCTTGATAGACTGTCGGCTTCGACGGTGAGGGTATATGCAGCAGCTATATCCTCCTATCATGAGGGGTTTGAGGGGATGTCTTGTTCAGCCACCCTCTTGTGAAGCGTTTCCTGCTTGGCGCTCGACGCGTTAAGCCGGTGCAACGCTCCTTGGCTCCGACTTGGGATCTTCAATTGGTCCTCGGTCGGTTGTCCTTGGCCCCGTTTGAGCCGCTCGAGCAGGCGCCGTGGGGACAGCTGTCCTTCAGGACCGCGTTCCTTCTGGCTGTCACTTCCGCTAAACGCGTAGGTGAGCTCTGTGCTCTCTCGGTACGTCCAGAGTGCCTGTCTTTTCGGACCGATTGCGGTGTCACTCTGCGACCTGATCTTGCTTTCGTGCCTAAGAATATCCGGAGTTCCTTCCGCTCCCGGGATATTGTGGTTCAGGCGTTTCGTCGTCCTCCTCACACTGGTGAGTTAGATGCGGGCCTTCACCTGTCATGTCCAGTCCGTGCTTGAGGATTTACCTCAGCCGTACTCAGGATTTCAGGGTTACCGTCCAGTTTTTTGTCTGTTACGGTGGGGCTCGTGCTGGTAAGGCACTGTTGGAGCAGCGCCTGTCCCATTGGTTGTGCGAGGGTGTTACCCGCTGCTACACGTTGGCTGGGCAGGATCCCCCTGGGGGCGTCAGGGCGCACTCCACTCGTGGGGTGGCTGCCTCTGCCGCTCTCCTGGGTGGGGCCTCGGTGGAGGCCATCTGTGCTGCAGCTTCATGGTCCTCCCCGGGCTCCTTTGTAAGGTTTTTCCTCATGGACATGACCGGGGGTTCTGTCTCCCAGGCGGTTCTGGGGTCTGTGGCCTTTCCTGCTTCCCGTCCTTTGGTCGGGTAGCAGGAGTGTATGGGTATGGGCCACAGTGTGTTGAGTCACACGTGGTTCCGCCTGTACGGTGTGTTCAAGGGGTTCTAGTTTCCCTCTTGTTCGCATTCAGGTGGAGTTGACTGCGCCCCCCCTTCATTAGGGAGGATGGGGTGACAGGGCTCCCCGCACCCCTTGATGTGGGCTTACGGGTCCTCAGGGGGTACATCTGTCGGGTCTCGCGCCCGCTCTTCCCCATTATCTCGTAAGGCTCAGAGCGGGACGCGATGCAAATACGATATATAACGATAGGTTATGTAGATAACCTAGTTATATTAGTATTGGCTGAGCGTCCCGCTCTGCGCGGCCCTGAGTTCCCTCTTGAGGGATATTTTCCTGGGACGGGTTTTGGCGAGGAAGGGTGTTTCATGACCAGAGTCATGGTTATATGGGTGGTGCCACCATAAGGGGCGGGGCCCCATACAGGTGGGGTGCATGTGTTTTTATTCGTGGGAGATACATTAAGTATCACAGGAGATAGGAGTATCTCGTAAGGCTCAGAGCGGGACGCTCAGCCAATACTAATATAACTAGGTTATCTACATAACCTATCGCTAATCACACAACCCACACGTGTGTGTGAGTCAACTCAGACTACCATTGACCTCATCCTGACCTCTGACAAGTCCAAGATCGCCAATAAAGGGGTTATAGCATGCGGGTTAAGTGATCATTATATGATATTCTGTACCCGCAAAAAGCTAAAACAAGAGGCTGGCTGTCACAAAACAGTCACATCCAGAGACCTCAAAACCTACTCTAGCGAGGCCTTTAACCTTGAACTGGAGGGTCTGGACTGGTCAGATGAGCTCAATGGTACACTGGTTGAAGAAACCTGGCTTGGCTTCAAAACCAAATTTTCAACGATACTAAACAACATGGCCCCCCTAAGAACCACCAGGGTAAAAAATCGCGCGGAGCCGTGGATGCACGCTGAAATACTGACCGCTATGAAAACCAGAGAAAAAAAATGCTCTGAGCCTCGTAAAAGTCAGTCAAAGCTTACCATAAGCACGAGCAGTGAACTCCAAGCCCACGTGACTGAACTCAAACTGGAAAGAAACAGACTAAGAAATGATGTAAACTCCATGATCAAAACAGCAAAAAAAATGTCATCAATGACAAAACCGAGGAAAACAAAAACAAACCATGTGAGCTTTGGAAATTACTCAATAACCAACTAGGCTGCAGTAAAAAACTTAAAACCAGATTCTCAAACATAAACATAAAGACGGACAACACACTCATCACAGAAAAGCTAGATGTAGCCAATTACTTAAATAGTTTCTTCACAAACATAGCCACAACACTGGTAAACAAACTACCCTCCCACTCAGGGCATTATGGGGTAGAACACATAGTAGCATACTACAAGAACCTAGGGGTCCACAAAGACGACTTCAAACTTGAAATGGTAACAACAGATGAGGTACTCAAAAAACTGAGCGCCCTCCAACCTAACAAGGCCACTGGCCATGACAACATCCCCTCCAAATTCATCAGAGACTCAGCAGCCGCCATCACCCCAGTCATCACACACATAATAAACCTCTCCATAAAACAGGGACACGTCCCCAAGGACTTCAAAATCGCGAGAGTGACCCCTCTGCACAAAAAAGGCAGTAAATTAGACCCAGGCAAATACCGCCCTGTTTCTATCCTTACCTCCATCTCGAAAGTCATGGAAAAAATTTTATACGAACAGGTCGAAAAATATCTCGCGGAAAAAAATCTAATCTACGAATTCCAATCTGGCTTCAGAACATCCCACTCCACTGACACATGCCTTCTCTATTTAAACGACCACATCAAACAAGAGGTGGACGCGGGCAAATACTGCAGCATGGTCATGCTGGACCTACAAAAGGCCTTCGACACTGTCAATCACACCATTCTGATTGACAAGCTAAAAGCAATTGGTTTTGATAGTTTATCAGTGAGCTGGATGCAATCCTACCTGGAGGGGAGAGAGCAGATGGTGGAGGTAAACGGTACCCTACCCCCCCCCCTCACAGTAAGCTGTGGTGTTCCACAAGGAAGCATACTAGGTCCGCTACTGTTCCTAATTTATGCAAATGACATGTCATCAGCTTGTGACTGCAACTTGTTCCTGTTCGCGGACGACTCAGCCCTGCTGGTCTCTGACAAGAACAAGTTACAGGTTGAAAAAACCCTCAGCTTAGAACTAGGCAAAATCTGCATATGGCTCGCTGATAACAAACTATCATTACACATGGGCAAAACAGAGTCCATTCTCTTCGGTTTAAATAACAAACTCAGCAAGACCGACGACTTCTCAGTTACAGTGGGTGACAATATTGTCACAAGGAAAGAAGATATTACCTACCTGGGTTCCATCCTAGAGGCAAATCTTTCCTGTGACAAAATGGCATCCAATGTAATAAAAAAAAGTCAATTCTTGTACCGGATCTCCTCACTGGTAAACAAGAATACCCTGAAGACTCTGGCAGGAGCACTCATTCAAGGGTACTACGACTATGCTTGTACCTCATGGTACCAAAGCACCTCAAAGGCGCTAAAAACTAAATTACAAACATCGCAAAACAAACTGGTCAGACTACTGCTTGACCTTACTCCTAGAACCCACCTCACCCCTGTCCACTTTGACAACCTAGGATGGCTTAGAGTAGACGACAGAGTACAGCAACTTGCAATGGGCCTGGTCGACAAGATCTACAACACTACACAACCAAGGTACCCATGTACATGTCAAAATACTTCCCAAAGGTCAGTGAATACCACGATCACAACACCAGAGTGAGCTCCACAAATCATGTTAAACCCAGATTCGGCTCAAACAAGGGACTAAACACATTTCGCAATTATGCCACATCAATGTGGAACGCCCTACCCAAAGCTGTAAAGGAATGTGAATCACTACCCACTTTCAAAAACACTCTCAAAAAACACCTAAGGGAGACTGCAATTCGAAACTGGCCACTGTAAATGTCCGAACACAACCCCCTCCAATGTACAGTAAATTACCAAGTATGGTCTTGTCAATATTCCAATGTACAGTTTTGTTTGTACAGTTGTACAGTGTACCCCACCCACCCCACTCCTACCCAACCTCCCCCCCCCCACCCACCCAACCACCTCCAATGTACAGTTTCTATGTCAAATGTATATACTTTTTTTTCTGGACTCTTTTTGTATCACAAACAGTACTGTATTTGCAAATCTGGTATGCCATAAATGTATAGATGTAGCAGTACTGTCTATCTGTATGTCATGTATGTCATATATGTTACGATGAATTGAAAATGGGGGACCCTGATGTAAACAAGACGAAAGTCTTTCTCTGGTCTGCATCCCCTTAACAATTGTATGTATTGAGCTGTACTGTACTGTACCCATTCTGCAATCTGTTAATAAAGTTTTCAATCAATAAATCAATCAGCATAAATGCGAAACGTGTTTAGTCCCTTGTTTGAGCCGAATCTGGGTTTATCTTGTAGACCAGGCCCATTGCAAGTTGCTGTACTCTGTCATCTACTCTAAGCCATCCTAGGTTGTCAAAGTGGGCAGGGGTGAGGTGGGTTCTGGGGTTAAGGTCAAGTAGTTTGTTTTGTGATGTTTGTAATCTTGTTTTTAGCGCCTTTGAGGTGCTTTGGTATCATGAGGTGCAAGCATATTCGTAGTACCCTTGAATGAGTGCTCCTGCCAGAGTCTTCAGGGTATTCTTGTTTACCAGAGAGGAGATCCGGTACAAGAATCTAGTTTGTTGGTTGACTTTTTTTATTACATTGGATGCCATTTTGTTACAGGAAAGATTTGCCTCTAGGATGGAACCCAGGTAGGTAATTTCGTCTTTCCTTGTGACACTATTGTCACCCACTGTAACTGAGAAGCCGTCGGTCTTGCTGAGTTTGTTATTTGAACCGAAGAGAATGGACTCTGTTTTGCCCATGTGTAATGATAGTTTGTTATCAGCGAGCCATATGCAGATTTTGCCTAGTTCCGAGCTGAGGGTTTTTTCAACCTGCAACTTGTTCTTGTCAGAGACCAGCAGGGCTGAGTGGTCCGCAAACAGGAACAAGTTGCAGTCACAGGCTGACGACATGTCATTTGCAAAAATTAGGAACAGTAGCGGTCCTAGTATGCTTCCTTGTGGAACACCACAGCTCACTGTGAGGGGGGGGATAGAGTACCGTTTACCTCTACCATCTGTTCTCTCCCCTCCAGATAGGATTGCATCCAGCTCACTGATAAACTATCAAAACCAATTGCTTTTAGCTTGTCAATCAGAATGGAGTGATTGACAGTGTCGAAGGCCTTTTGTAGGTCCAGCATGACCATGCCGCAGTATTTGCCCACGTCCACCTCTTGTTTGATGTGGTCGTTCAAATAGAGGAGGCATGTGTCAGTGGAGTGGGACGTTCTGAAGCCAGATTGGAATTCGTAGATTAGATTTTTTTCCGCCAGGTACTTTTCGACCTGTTCGTAGACTATTTTCTCCATGACTTTAGAGATGGAGGTAAGAATAGAAACAGGGCGGTAGTTGCCTGGGTCTAATTTGCTGCCCTTTTTGTGCAGAAGGGTAACTCTCGCAATTTTGAAGTCCTTGGGGACGTGTCCCTGTTTTATAGAGAGGTTTATTATGTGTGTGATGACTGGGGTGATGGCGGCTGCTGAGTCTCTGAGGAATTTGGAGGGGATGTTGTCATGGCCAGTGGCCTTGTTAGGTTGGAGACCGCTAAATTTTTTGATTACCTCATCGGTTGTTACCATTTCAAGTTTGAAGTCGTCTTTGTGGACCCCTAGGTTTTTGTAGTATGCTACTATGTGTTCTAACCCATAATGCCCTGAGTGGGAGGGTAGTTTGTTTACCAGTGTTGTGGCTATGTTTGTGAAGAAGATGTAGAAGTAATTGGCTACATCCAGCTTGTCTGTGATGAGCGTGTTGTCCGTCTTTATGTTTATGTTTGAGAATCTGGTTTTAAGTTTTTTACTGCAGCCTAGTTGATTATTGAGTAATTTCCAAAGTTCACGTGGTTTGTTTTTATTTTCCTCAGTTTTGTCATTGATGATTTTTTTTTTGCGGTTTTGATCATGGTGTTTACGTCATTTCTTAGTCTGTTTCTTTGAATTTTTTGTTCAACCACGTGGGCTTGGAGTTCACTGTTTGATCTTTTGGAAAGCTTTGTCTGACTTTTATGAAGTTCAGAGCATTTTTTGTCTCTGGTTTTCATAGCGGCCAGTATTTCAGTGTGCATCCATGGTGGTTCTTAGGCCATGTTGTTGAGTATTGGTGTGAATTTGGTTTTGAATCCAAGCCATGTTTCTTCAACCTGTGTACCACTGAGTTCATCTGACCAGTCCAAGCTCCCCAGTTCTAGGTTAAAGGCCTCTCTAGAGTAAGTTTTGAGGTCTCTAGATGTGACTGTTTTGTGACAGCCGGCCTTCTGTTTTAGCTTTTTGCGGGTACAGAAAATCATATAATGATCACTTAACCCGCATGCTATCACCCCTTTATTGGAGATCATGGACTTGTCAGAGGTCAAAATGAGGTCAATGGTGGTTTGTGTCGAATCACATACCCTTGTGGGTTGGGTGATTAGCTGGCTGAAACCGTGCAGATCATAAAATCTACTGAAGGCCTTGAAGACGGGTGCTGCTTTACGCAGCATATCCGTGTTCCAGTCCCCAATAAGAATTTTTTCTACCCCCTCCACCCCAGCTAAAGACCCATCAAGTGTGTCATAGAAGCCACTCTGTTCTGGCGGTCTATAGATTGTGCCTACTAGTACTGGTTTCGCCCTATCTAATAAGATTTCAATCCAAACAGTTTCAATTTCGTCATGGTTAAGGTCAGTACGGTTGATGAATTTGGTATCTTTGTGTATATACACACAGGCGCCACCTCCATACTGGTTTCTATCCCTACTGACTATTGAGTAGTTTTCTATTTCAATCTCTGGGTCCTGTACAGATGAGTCTAGTTTTGTTTCTGTGAAACACAATATGTTTGCCTTCCCGTTTAAAAACAATTGTTTGATTTCAGCCAGTTTAGGTCTCAGGCTGTTTGTATTTAGGTGGAATATATGAAGTCCAGTTTTGTTGGTAATCTGATTGGGGGGGGTTGGGGGTATGGGCCTGGCCTGGCCTGCCTGAGTCAAATTCCCGGTAGGAATTATGGTCCCAGTCCGCCACTGTCCACCTGTTACCTTGTACCAGAGTAGAGAATGAGCTATCTCCACCTGTTACCTTGTACCAGAGTAGAGAGTGAGCTATCTCCACCTGTTACCTTGTACCAGAGTAGAGAGTGAGCTATCT
Source organism: Notolepis coatsorum (assembly GCF_963971535.1). Classification (NCBI taxonomy): domain Eukaryota; kingdom Metazoa; phylum Chordata; class Actinopteri; order Aulopiformes; family Paralepididae; genus Notolepis; species Notolepis coatsorum. Next base: position 147,163,181 of record NC_140171.1, on the reverse strand, counting down.
CCACCTGTTACCTTGTACCAGAGTAGAGAGTGAGCTATCTCCACCTGTTACCTTGTACCAGAGTAGAGAGTGAGCTATCTCCACCTGTTACCTTGTACTAGAGTAGAGAGTGAGCTATCTCCACCTGTTACCTTGTACCAGAGTAGAGAGTGAGCTATCTCCACCTGTTACCTTGTACCAGAGTAGAGAGTGAGCTATCTCCACCTGTTACCTTGTACCAGAGTAGAGAGTGGCTATCTCCACCTGTTACCTTGTACCAGAGTAGAGAGTGAGCTATCTCCACCTGTTACCTTGTACCAGAGTAGAGAGTGAGCTATCTCCACCTGTTACCTTGTATCAGAGTAGAGAGTGGCTATCTCCACCTGTTACCTTGTACCAGAATAGAGAGTGAGCTATCTCCACCTGTTACCTTGTACCAGAGTAGAGAGTGAGTTATCTCCACCTGTTACCTTGTACCAGAGTAGAGAGTGAGCTATCCCCACCTGTTACCTTGTACCAGAGTAGAGAGTGAGCTATCTCCACCTGTTACCTTGTACCAGAGTAGAGAGTGAGCTAGCTCCACCTGTTACCTTGTACCAGAGTAGAGAGTGAGCTATCTCCACCTGTTACCTTGTACCAGAGTAGCCAGTGAGCTATCTCCACCTGTTACCTTGTACCAGAGTAGAGAGTGAGCTATCTCCACCTGTTACCTTGTACCAGAGTAGAGAGTGAGCTATCTCCACCTGTTACCTTGTACCAGAGTAGAGAGTGAGCTATCTCCACCTGTTACCTTGTACCAGAGTAGAGAGTGAGCTATCTCCACCTGTTACCTTGTACCAGAGTAGAGAGTGAGCTATCTCCACCTGTTACCTTGTACCAGAGTAGCCAGTGAGCTATCTCCACCTGTTACCTTGTACCAGAGTAGAGAGTGAGCTATCTCCACCTGTTACCTTGTACCAGAGTAGAGAGTGAGCTATCTCCACCTGGTACCTTGTACCAGAGTAGCCAGTGAGCTATCTCCACCCGTTACCTTTTACCAGAGTAGAGAGTGAGCTATCTCCACCTGTTACCTTGTACCAGAGTAGAGAGTGAGCTATCTCCACCTGTTACCTTGTACCAGAGTAGAGAGTGAGCTATCTCCACCTGTTACCTTGTACCAGAGTAGCCAGTGAGCTATCTCCACCCGTTACCTTTTACCAGAGTAGAGAGTGAGCTATCTCCACCTGTTACCTTGTACCAGAGTAGCCAGTGAGCTATCTAAATGGTAAATGGCTGCATTTATATAGCGCTTTTATCCAAAGCGCTTTACAATTTGTTCCTCACATTTCACCCATTCACTCACACATTCACACACCGATGGCAGAGGCGACCATGCAAGGTGCCAACCTGCTCATCGGGAGCATTAGGGGTTAAGTGTATTGCTCAAGGACACATCGACACGCTGCCTGGGAGGAGCGGGAATCGAACTGGGAACCTCCGGATTACAAGACGACTGCTCTACCTCCTGAGCCACTATCTCCACCTGTTACCTTGTTTCTGCCTGTCAAATACCCTGTTTTGGGTTTTCAATCTCATCTGCCTCCTCTCTGTCTTTGTCTACATCCTAGCCTGATCATTGTGTATCAACAGCAGCTTTTCACATACCCACCTCCTGAGCAAAGCCTGAACCTTCTAGGGGGATCCTACTTCAAACAAAAGGGGTGGGGCTTCAGAGTGACAGTTAGATCAGATAAAGGGGCGGGGCTTATTTTTATAACACTGCAAATGGGCAGGGCTTATGGACAATTAACTCGTCAAACTGTTCCTTATATGGTCTAACAGAAGCAGCATTCATAATCTCTCTCTCATACATACACGAGACATGTAGTGAAATGAAGGTGGCCATGCCCGCCTTGATTGTGCAAAAAAATACAAATAATAATAGAATAAAATAGAATAGATAATAGATAGACATGATAAAAGGTACTGAGATAAAATACTATACAATGCTAAGCTTACGAATTAAAGATAATGAGTCATATATACACTGCTATCCAATATACTATCCAATATACAGTTATGCTATGTACTATACTAACTATACTAACTGTACTATACAAAAACATACATTTATGTTTTTTAAAGTGACCTTTGCTTTTTCCTAAAGTGACCTGTAGTGTGTTTGTGTGTGTGAGAGTGCAGGATGTGTGGTGTGTGTGTTCATGTGTGCTTGTGTGTGGAGAGATCAGTATTCAGTGTTCAGAATGACCTATTGCCTAAATGTTAGAGTGAAGGAACACGGCACAATGAACAGAGCTCGTACTCCACGTTGATAGATTCTTATGCGCTCTCGCTGTGTTCACTGCTGCTTTAAAAAAAATTATGTCTAAACTAAATAACAGTTTTTAAATGAAATGAAATAAAGCATTATATAATTCATTTTCATTAAAAAGGCAAACTCCATGTACAGTAGAAAGATATAGGCCTGCTGTTCCATTCCACACCAGTAATTTAAGTATATATATTTAAGATTTAAGATATAAATATTCGATTATTTAAGATTTTAGAATGTATCCATACCAGCATGTATATCCCGGACTGTATTTTATTCTTATTTTTTACATTATTATATTATTATTCTTATTTTAGTCCTATTGACTACCTAAATGTTTACTGTTGTTCAATGTGAGTGATCTGTAGTGCCGAATTTCCCTCTGGATTATTAAAGGATTTCTATTCTATTCTATAATGCTAGCTGTGTGAACAACATGTGAGCTGCCACAGTTCAGCAAAACAGCCATCAAACCCTGCTGAGGTTGGTGAATCATTGGTGGAAATGAATATAAATTATACTATTCCAATTACCTCCTTCAAAAAACCTAGTGGGAATATTATCTAAAGGGCAGGAACATGATTTAATATGTTATAGTTAGTTGCTATAGTTAGTATAGTAGCTCTCACCTCCATAGCCATGAAGTGCTTTGAGAAGCTAGTGAAGGGCTACATCTGTTCCTCCCTCCCCATCAACCTGGACCCCCTGCAATTTGCATACCGCCCTAACAGGTCCACGGAGGACGCCATAGCCCATGTGCTGCACACAGCAGCATCACACCTGGACAATAGGCAGGGGAACTATGTGAGAATGCTGTTCATCGACTACAGCTCAGCATTCAATACCATAGTCCCCTCCAAACTCATAGCCAAGCTCAGGGACCTGGGCTTGAACTATGACCTCTGCCAGTGGGTCTTGGACTTCCTGACGGGCAGACCCCAGGTGGTAAGAGCAGGCAACTGCACATCCTCATCCATCACGCTCAACATAGGGGCCCCCCAGGGCTGTGTTCTGAGCCCCCTCCTCTACTCCCTGTACACACATGACTGCGTGGCACAGCGGAACAACAACACAATCATCAAATTTGCTGATGACACAGTAGTGGTGGGCCTGATCTCTGCCAACGACGAGAGGGCCTACCTGGAAGAGGTAGAGAATCTGTCACAGTGGTGTCAGGAGAACTGCCTCTCCCTGAACGTCAGCAAAACAAAAGAGATGATTGTGGACTTCAGGAGGTCGGGGGTCAAGGACTACAGCCCCCTCAGCATTGACGGGGCACACAGTTTCAAGTACCTCGGAGCCCACATATCCGAGGACTTGACATGGACCACACACATTGACAGTGTTGTGAAGAAGGCACGACAACGCCTCTACTTCCTCAGGCGCCTAAGGAAGTTCCAAGTCAGTCAGAATATCCTTAAGAACTTCTACTCATGTACAATAGAGAGCATCCTGACTGGCAACATCACCTCCTGGTTTGGGAATAGCACTGCACAAGACCGTAGCAGACTACAAAGAGTGACACGTTCAGCCGAACGCACAATTGGAGGGGGACTTCCCACCCTCCAGAACATTTACAACAAGCGGTGCAGGGGTAAGGCTAAGAGAATCATCAAGGACTCCAGCCACCCGAACAACTGCCTCTTTGAACTGCTGCGGTCAGGCAAGCGATACCGGAGTCTTAAGGCGAGCACAGAAAGACTCAGAAGAAGCTTCTATCCCCAGGCCATCAGGCTGCTCAACGAACAATAAACATTATGCAACAACCATCAAATGCACACAGCACACACACCCACACGCACACACTCACTTAAACAAACAACACACTGCAGCACCCACTCTCCACACTTTAGATCACCTAAACACACTTTACACTTTATATTTATTGGTAAAGGATTTGCACTACAACTCGTACACCTTACTGTAAATTGTACCTAAATTGTACCTCATCCCATTTCTGCTCTGCACTATATAGTATTGTATTAGTACATTGCATAGTATATTGTATATTGTATGGTAACTCAGTTACTTCTATTCTGCATCGAACATTGTACATATGTCTATACTGAACACAGTGACTTTTTTTTTTACTTCTATTTTACATGCTATACTATTTTATTTCATACTATCTTGTCTATCACAGTCTCTGGAGCGTAACAGTAAGAAGCATTTTGTATAAAAGTATTCTGTACTTCTGTATGACAACTATTAAAGAAACTTGAAACTTGATGAAGTGGTATCATGGGGTTTTCCCTGGATCTCAACTTCCCTTGGAACGAGTAACTAACACTTTATCACGGTCGGTGATGCATCGAGCTGAGATGAAAAATCCTCTGAGCAAACCAGCCCTGAAGATGTAGTAGTAGAGAAGTAGCTTAGCTTGATGGTGGATGCTAGCTGGTGACGTTAGCACCAGCAGGCGATGGAATTCTGCAACACAAACATTGCACATTCACAAACCTATATCAAATGTAATGTTATAGCTTGGTTTTCTTTTGTATCTTTACTTAGTGTAGCAGCAAAGCACACAGGATTGCTTTTGTGATTGTGTGGTGCTTTAGTGGCTTAACCAGATGGCTAGTGATAGCTCTGTGTGTGGAAGTGTGATGGATGTTGCGTAGCAGCGTGAGCTGTGCTTGGTTGACCTTTGTGGGGACAGACAGAGACACATACAGAGAGAGACACAGATAAACCCGGTTCTAGACGGCTCTGCCCCTCCAGTGCCACGCCATAAAAAGGCATAAAGTAATTGTTTGCCCACTTGAACTGCAGTTCAAGGTCTGATGTATAAGTATAAGTATAAGTCTGTATTTGTCATTAGATGAACACACACACACATGCGATGGGCGACCCACAGGAACACACACACACACAAAATGTTCTCTGCGCCTCCCATCCCGTCGTCCTTCCCCCCAAGGGCAGCCGGGAGCAGACGAGCCCCCCTTCCTCCCCCCTCCCTCACTGCCTGCCTCCAGGACATAAAAACATGGATGACCACCAATTTCCTTCAACTCAATAGTAAGAAGACCGAACTCATAGTTGTAGCCTCCCCAGCCCTCCTCCAAAAGATCGACCACCTTGTTCTCTCCGTGGATGGCTACTCCATCTGCCCCTCCACAGAGGTAAGGAACCTGGGCGTAATACTGGAATCCACCCTCTCATTTCACCCTCACGTCAAGTCTGTCACCAGATCCGCCTTCTTCCACCTCAGAACCATCTCCCGCCTCCGCCCCTCACTCTCCGACACCTCAGCGGAAACACTCATTCACGCCTTCATCACTTCCCGCCTCGACTACTGTAACGGAATCCTTCTTGGTGCCTCCAAGAAGGTTCTGGATCGCTTACAGTACGTCCAAAACTCTGCTGCGAGGGTCCTCACGCGCACCAAACCCTGGCAGCACATCACCCCCACCCTGCAAAAACTCCACTGGCTCCCCATCAACTACCGAATCCCCTACAAGATCCTCCTCCTCACCTACAAATCCCTGCACGGGTTGGCCCCTTCCTACCTGACCAACCTACTCCACCCCTACACTCCAGCACGAGGCCTCCGATCCTCCAACTCCGACCTCCTCACCATCCCCCGCACCAGGCGTTCCACACTGGGAGACAGAGCTTTCGCTGCAGCTGCCCCCAGACTGTGGAACTCCCTCTCCCCCCTCATCCGAGGCTCTGACACCATCAACCTCTTCAAAACCAAGCTAAAAACCCACCTGTTCACACTTGCCTTCACGTAACACGGCCCCGCTCCCAAGTAGCCCACCCCTGACTTTTTTTTAAGCCACAGATTCCGTTGTTTTGTTTTGTTTTGTTGTTTGTTTGTTTGTTAATTTCAACCACTTCATCCAATTGGACAGAACTTGCCTCCTTTTTTATTTTTTTTATCTCTTATCTTATTTGTTTTTTCTTGTTGTTACCATACACAGATATTTTATGTATTTTATTATATATTTTTTCAATTTTATTTCTTATTTAAATTTTTTTCCATCCTTTTCCTTGTACAGTGTCCTTGAGTCTGAGAAAGGCGCTTCTCTCTTAAAATTCAATCTATTATTATTATTATTATTATTATTTGCAGTGAGCGCCATGCCCGGGGACCATACCAAGTGCTCCTGTCCGTCTTCATCAGGGACGCGACAGCATTAGCGATCTGTTTTGTATGTTTTTCCATTGGGTTTATCTTATCAGGAGGGGAAAAAACCATGTCATATCCATTTAATGTGAAATATTATTATGTTCAAATGCACCATGTCAGGTAGCCTATACAGATTACCTGTTGCCGTCCTAGTCAAATACATTTGGACCAAATGCAGGGAGTAAAACATGAATTATAGAAGGCTTGACATAATTAACATTTAAACATGATCAAGTTCAATCTGATACATTTTAAGTCCACAGAATTCCACTTGAATTCCATTTGAATTCATGGCGAGAAGCATGGAGTGCAGTGTTTAATTAAAGCCAATTATGAGCGATTGAAAACACCTGGGTGAATTTTGATTGATATTAGGATGGAAGTCAGCTCATGTTCTTCCTTTGTTTTAAAGGAGAAGCTTCAATTTTGAATAATTATAGGCCCATCTCAAACTTAGCCTAGTCCTAGCAAAAGTCCTGGAGAGCTTAGTGTGCAACCAAATCAGAGAGTTTTTAACTCTTATCTGGTCAACAGTCTGGATTCAGAAAGCAGAGCGGTACTGTTACCATAGATATATATTACTAGATGACTCACCCACGCTGCTGACCAACGAAGGCCGACGTTGCCACATGGCGGCCATCTTGCGTGGGTGGAGCATGCCCACTCATAACATGCATGTCTATGGTGCATGTACTATTGAAATAACCATAGCTTGCTAAATGTTCAACTGTTTCAAAGAGATGTAGTTATCATACTGCATACTTATAATGGACTTTCATATGAAAATATATATTCTGTAATTTGTCCAAGCAAGAGTCATAGCCACATTAATAACGTTTGTAATAAACCAAACCGTTTGTAAATCCGTCAAGATTTCAGCGAGTTAAGAGTATTTTTGTTTGTGCAGATCATCACCTTAAAGTAGTAGTCCACTCAAGCAAGATGGCCACGGTAGACTCCGCTTTGAGCCATCTATACAGAATATCTATGACTGTTATGCCATGTTATGCCATGGACAGGAAGCAGCACTGTGCTGCTTTGTTTATCGACCTTACTAAGGCATTCAATACTGTTGACCACGATATCTTACTGAAAAGGCTTGAAAATATCACAGCAAGAAGGTACAGGGTTCGATTCCCGCTTGGGGACCAGGTTTCCACGATACCAGGTACCCAGGTGGGGGATCTCCCAGGCCTTTCTGTGTGGAGTTTGCATGTTCTTCCCCCCCCCCCCCCCCCCCCCCCCACTGGAGGAATGCGCCTGAATGAGAATTGCACACCTATAGGCCGGATTCCACAGAGGCTTTGCTCGCGTTTGCCGACGCAAAGCCGGCACATCTCGCTCTCAAATGAATGAAAGTAGATTGCTCATGCGTAACATATGGCTTTGCGTCCGTGCCATTGGCGTATATTTAAATGAGGTCATATGGGCGGAAAATCTCCCCTTTCTATGTAAATGAACCTCTAAACAGGTGATCATGGCAGCAGTAATTGTAGCAGACCGTGAAAGAATATAGAATATCTCGAACGACAATATCAAATCAAGATATTGAGCATCATACTTATTTAAATATCGTTATATAACGTTGTGGGCTTTGGCTTAATGCTCGTATAAACATAATCTAATTTGAGCGACACCGCACCTGGGCGTATTGGGACAGAGAAGAGTTACCGTTATAGTTTGCGAGCCAGTCTCACCCACGTTACGTATTGGAACGGAGAGAAAGATACCGTTAGTTGGGGAAGAAAAAGTGAGAGAGAGAGGAGAGAGTTGTTTTTTGCTACAACGCTGTATGGTAACGTTGGTGAAGTGAATTACCAGTTAAAAACGGTATCCTAATATCGCCAAAGCCAGGAGAAGTGCAGTGACATACTCCAACACCGAAGACCATGCAGCGTTTTGGACTATAGGAACCTTCCGTACGAGGCCCCCTCTATCCAGCCACTACCCGACTGGTTGCATGTAGATTTTATTAGCCCCAGTTTAATGTTACACATGTAACATTATATATGTTACACATATATTGGTTAATATATCATTTAGTATTTGCCAAGCTCATTATTTAAATACAGTCAGGGTTGTGTAGCCCCTTAGCTTAGCTTAGCTACAGTCTGTTTGTTATTTCTTCCCTATATAAGCGACCTTAGGTTTTATGAAAGGCGCTATATAAAACCAAGTTATTATTATTATTATTATTATTATTATTATTATTATTATTATTATTATTATTATTATTATTATTATTATTATTATTGTTGTTATTGTTATTGTTATTGTTATTGTTATTATTATTATTATTATTATTATTATTATTATTATTATTATTATTATTATTATTATTATTATTATTATTATTATTATTATTATTATTATTATTATTATTATTATTATTATTATTATAAAATTAATAATTAATTAATAATAACCTTCACTAGAATATAATCTAATTATGAAATCAAATATAGGCCAGGGCTTTACAACTTAATAAAGAGATTGAATACAATTAAATGGGATATAAATGGAATATAGCCCAATATGATTATAATATTATTTCATTGTATATGGTACATTTAATTTAGTTCCTATCCCATTTAATATATATTCTTTATTAAGTTGTAAAGCCCTGGCCTATATCTGATTTCATTTAGATTATAGTGAAGGAGACGAGTTCTTATTAATTAATTATTAATTAATTATTAATTAATAATAATAATAATAATAATAATAATAATAATAATAATAATAATAATAATAATAATAATAATAATAATAATAATAATAATAATAATAATAATAATAATAATAATAATAATAATAATAATAATAATAATAATAATAATAATAATAATAATAATAATAATAATAATAATAATAATAATAATAATAATAATAATAATAATAATAATAATAATAATAATAATAATAATAATAATAATAATAATAATAATAACTTCAGAATAATAATAATAATCATGACAGTGCATTACTGCTGACCAGCACCTATATCAGAAATAAATGTTTACTGTATTGATCATCATCTCAGAAGCAAGCATTTGAAATGTCAGTGCTATAGCCTTATTTCTAAATCACGCGTTGCGAAGGCTATTGGCACTCGGCTTTATATTTCTCGAACAAGTTAGATACTGTTCATAACTCATAAGATCTATTTTCTTTAGTATTCCGTTCATTTTGTATTGTATTTTGTTTACTTCGTAATGTATAGAGGAGTGCAAAAGAATATAATCTTTATTGTCATTGTTGGTCCAACGAAATTGAGTTTAGAGCATACAAACATACTGAATATAGCATGTATAAATAATAACATCAATAATATAATATCAATGTCCCAAGTGCAATAGTGCTAGCGCAAATGAATAGTATGACAGTCCAGTTGAGTTAATGGATGGAGTGATTTCTTGATTTCTAATTTCTTTTCATTTTTTGGACAGTGCGCTAAACTTGACAGCACGCTATTTCGACACACATTTCTGCCAAGAGTGCTGTCAGCGGGGCAGAGTGCAGACTGCTCGCAAGCTACACACATTGGGCATGTGTCTGCGCATAATATCTCATCGAGCAATGTGCTTTGTGGATACCTTGCAGACGCAGAGCAGGCTCTGTGAATGCAATTTGCTTCGCGCAATCCATTCTCTGTGGATTCCGCCCCTAGTGTTGGTACAACCCCACATTGCTAGAAAACAATGCAAACCACTGGAAAGGGCAATTAATAAGATAGGGGACCTTTAATAGTGTAGGGCGCAAAGTAGGGCGAGCCTCTTGTCACTTTTACGCTGATGACACCATTATTTATTGCTGCTCCCAGACAATTGAAAAGGCGCTAAATGACCTGCAGGCTGCTTTTGATATTGTCCAGTCCCAGCTGCAGCAGCTACAACTCGTTTTAAATGCAGACAAGACCAAAATGATGCTGTTTACTAAGGCCAAAAAGAAACCACAGACCCTCCCACACATAGTCACTAAGCAGACAAAATTAATTGATAGAGTGCCAACCTACACGTACCTGGGTTTTTTACTAACTAGATGATCGTCTCTCATTTACATCTCATGTAAACAATCGTGTAAAGAAGCTGAGACTCAAGTTATGTTTTTACTTTAGAAATAACTCATGTTTATCTTTTGCAACAAGAAAGAGGCTTGTCCTAGGTCCTGCCAGTATTATACTATGGAGACATCTTATACATGCATGCTCCTCCAGGGGGCAGCACTGAGCAAAGTCCACACTTCCTACCACAGGGCTTTAAGGTTTATTACCAATCTCAAACCTCTGACACATCGCTGTACCCTTTATGTGAGAGTAGGCTGGTATTCGCAGGTTGAGTCATTGGTACCTTTTCATATATAAAGCCATACTGAGACAGCTCCCATCTTACCTGTGTTCTTTCATCACTGCAGGAAAACAGCACTTACGTATACCAGTTACGTTCACAAGACAAGGTACTGTTGACCGAACCCTCCTCTAGGACTCTGTATGGAGAAAAAGCCTTCCAGTTTTCTTCCCCTATAGGGCCTGGAAGCGTGTATCCTTTCGGCAACTTGCGTTTCCTTCCGCGTTGCTCTGATTGGCCAGCGATCTACGCTAGGAAAAGCAAGTTGACGAAAGGATACACGCGGCCTGGAATGAGCTTAAAAAAACATGGATCTGGAGGAGCTTATCTCACTACCATGTTTTAAAGCTAGGATAAAAATCCTGGAGGAAGATGAACTAGTCTGTAAATGTTATGTTACGTAACAGGTCACACTAAATTAATCTTGCCTGCCTTCAATCAACATTTCTTTCTTTTTTCTTTAAACGTTATACTGTGAATTTAATAAAATTGTGATTTGTAATTGTCTTAATTGCTGTCTTCTTGGCCAGGTCTCTCTTGTAAAAGAGGTTTCTAACTTCAATGAGACTAACATGGTTAAGTACAAATAATTTTTTTAATTAAAATTAACAAAAACCGGCGGTTGCAGGAGGCATGATTAGGACAACATTGAAAGCTACTAATGCAAGATGATTAATAAACAAAAAAAACTGCAGTAGCTGAAATCTCATAACTTCATAGAAGACTGGCTTAAGTGATGAGTGGCAGTGTGATTGTTCCCTTACAGTAGATTAAGAGGAACACTGATTGAATGGATTAACCACTGTGCAGGTAAATAGTATTCCTGACTGAACTATGTTTAACTACATTAGTAATCGTTGTAGTAGATACATTACAACATTTTTCATATAACTAGTAAAGCACGGTGACACAGTGGTTAGCACTGTTGCCTCACAGCGAGAAGGTCCTGGGTTCAAATCCCAGTTGCAGGTCTATCTGTGTGGTTTTTGCATGTTCTGTGCGGGTTTCCTCCAGGTACTCTGGTTATATTATCGTACAGCTTACGCTCTGCTCTCTTGGAACTATCCCTTTATCCAATCTAATAATGAATAATTTTTCTCCACATGCACACACCCATCCGCCTGGCCACACCCACATCCGCTCCTCTACATAAGCGGGGTCGTGGCCACACCATCAGCTCCTTCCCTATTTTCACAACCGTAAAGTGCCTGTATACACCACTTTAGTTTAGTGCCGAAATAGTTATTGGAAAGGAGCTACATTATTGGAGAAGAGGAGCTGCATTGACATTATATCTTTGTTTTCTCTCTCACTATTTTTCGAGGAAATACAGCGATATTGTCTTCGCCACCGGAGTGTCTAGAAGATGATGATCATTCTGACCTCCACCGACGCTTCGCATTAGGGGCACGCGTCGCTGAGCAATCCCCGCCGGTATTGCCTCCGGCTCTGCAGCTGGACACTATACTTGGGAGGCGGTCGGCTGTGTGGGGGCTGACGGCCTCTCTGGGCGGGTGATGTTTTTTGCGACGCGGGCGCCAGGTGTGTCAGTTGTGGGGGGTCAACTGCACAGCTTACGAAGGTCGGCTCCGGGCTAGAATCCTTTTTGCTTTCCTTGACCGGCTTCCTGCTGCTTGTCCCAGACAGCATGGAGGGAACGTTGTCTGGTGTTTCTTATTAGAATTCACCATTGATGTGTTTCGGGTTCTTGACGTGCATATAGCGCTGGCCCTGGGTGCTTCCAATGTGGAACCACGTTATGGGCCGGCGCGCCTTGGTTGCCCAATTCATAGAAACGGCGTTTTTTATGCGGGCGACTAGGAAGGAGATTTTTTATCTCTACCGAGCGCCAGTGCACTAGGTTAGACTCAATGACTCACGTGCATCTCCGGGGGGAGATGACGGAGTAGATCATTACATTGGCGGAGGCGTCTCACGCCCATGAGGTGGGCCGCCAGGAGCAGCGCATTCACGTTCTGTCCATCTTGGTGGCGCCCTCTGTGATGTTTTAGATCGACACGCGTACCTACCCCCCTCTTAGGACTGGGGATGGCAGCGTGACTAGGATGCAGGACTGGTTCTAGTCGCGCCGGACCAGGTCAGTTAACCCGTTGTCCGCCGGGGCGCAGATCTGCTGTTCTGGTACCCCGAATTACTTTGTGCTTTTCCGGGGGGAAAATGCCGGGTCGGTCTGGGCTTTGCGGGGATTGATGTCGTGGATGTGTGTGTCATATGTATGCCACTACGACTTGCCCATAACAGTGACGTGCTTGGTCCATATTGTGTTGTACCTTGCGCTGTGTTAGGGGGCCTGGTCCTTCTCCATTTGTTTCACTCCTCCCTCCCCCTGCTGGGCAGGGATGGGAGGGGGCTGTCGAGGTGGTTGCTGTCAACCCCTCTAGGCATCCCTGTGAAGGTCCCGGTCCGCCAGGCCCAGGTCCGGACTCGTTCTCGTCGACCTGTTGGCCTGGGTTGAAAACTGAAACACTTGTACTGCTTGTATAGCCTGTGTATACGCGCAGTTATGTTTCTAGGTTTTATTGGTGGGTTAAGGGAACAACCGCCTCCTGTTAAACTAAACATAGGGAGGTGGTTGGTTCTCCGGTGTGTTGGTAGCAGAGTCGACTCTCGGGTGGAGGCCGGGCTTGACCCCGTCTGCCCGAGAGTGTGCCCCCGCATTTTTTATGACGTCTGCCAATTGTGCCAATTGATTCATCTGTATTGTCCCCCCGGGAAACGATAAATAAATACACTAATAAATTAAATACAGTAGAGGTATGATTAACATACACAATAGTGATGAAATATGACATAAATAGAGCAGAGACATTCCTCACACAAAGGGATCTCTCTCTTCCTCTCCCCATGCCCAGATACAGATACACACACTCTGACCTTCTGACACACTCACACACACAAGGCCCCAAACCTCTCTCCCTCTCCCTTTCCCGCTCCCTCGCCTCTCTCCCTCTCTCTCTCTCTTGGACATTCTAGTGCCACTTAACCCAGGTGAGGATTATAATTCAAATACATTACACCAAATGTGTTTACACCAAATGCCACAACAAGCTAGCCAGATGGCCACATCACAGATCGTTATCAATGGCACCTCCACAAAGCTAACCATCAATTTAACTCATTGACACAAGATGCCAAAAGTCGCTGAATATAATGACTGTATACTGCCCCGGCCAGATGCAGGCTGAGCACCTCACTCTCTATCAATCACAGATCATTATCGTAAGACAGACGCACGCACATATGCGCACGTAAATGCACTCATGCACGCGGGCATACAGGCTGACCGATACACACAGACACACGACGTGCATTCAGGACAGAGACACATACACACTGGACTATGGGGTCGCTAATAAAACACTCTGACAGGGAAGGAGGGGCACTTCTCTGCTTTTACTTAATAATAATAATAATAATAATAATAATAATAATAATAATAATAATAATAATAATAATAATAATAATAATAATAATAATAATAATAATAATAATAATAATAATAATAATAATAATAATAATAATAATAATAATAATAATAATAATAATAATAATAATAATAATAATAGATTCAATTTGTACCGCACTTTATATTCGCGAGAATCTCAGAGTGCTACAGGAGATATAGACAAAAAGTTAAATGAATAAAACAATTCAAATGTATAAAAACTATTTAAAAAGACTAACAACCAGTGAAATGGAAGAACATAAGAGTAAAATAAAATAAAAATTATAATAAAATGAATAGAAGTAAAAAGAAAAGTAAAAGAAAAATTCAGGCAAAAGCCTTGTTAAAAAGAAATGTTTTTAGGCCCCTTTTAAAAGCCTCGACGGACTGTGGTGCTCTCAGGTGGATGGGGAGAGCATTCCAAAGTATGGGTGCGGCAGAGCAGAAGGCGCGATCGCCCATGGTGTGCAGCTTAGTCCTGGGGGCTTTGAGGAGGTAGGCTGTGCCGGAGCGGAGGGAACGTGAGGAGGACTGGGGGGTGAGGAGTTCCTTGAGATAGGCAGGGGCACCACCATGTACGCACTGGCGAGTGAGGAGGGACACCTTGTAATCAATCCTGTGTTCCACGGGGAGCCAGTGAAGACTTCTGCTGGACACTGCTCTTGACAGAACGGACGGACTGGACTTCACTGACTGGACTCCACTGACTGGACTCCACTGACTGGACTCCACTGACTGGACTTCACTGACTGGACTCCACTGACTGGACTCCACTGACTGGACTCCACTGACTGGACTCCACTGACTGGACTCCACTGACTGGACTTCACTGACTGGACTTCACTGACTGGACTCCACTGACTGGACTTCACTGACTGGACTTCACTGACTGGACTTCACTGACTGGACTCCACTGACTGGACTTCACTGACTGGACTCCACTGACTGGACTTCACTGACTGGACTTCACTGACTGGACTCCACTGACTCAACTTCACTTATTTTTCTACACGACCGGCCGGTTGTACCAACTTGATTTCAATTGTACCTTAATGCTTATTCAACCTTCTTGTAATAAATACCCTCAAAAGTGTATCATTCTTTACTTCTTTTGAATCTCGTTACTGATCGGGCTTTCCAAGTTTTAAATCCTGACAATAGCTTATAATGCCCTACAGTATATGAAAATCCTGAATTGCTTTGCTTCAAAGAAAGTGTATAAGAGCTACTAAATTGTTTCTGCTGTGTGCCTCAAGTATAGCACAACCATTCCATCTTCAAACAACTTTAAGTTGCCTGGGAACATGCTCAGATTTTGCCCAATTTGTCAGAAGAGTGTTTTTGCAGTCTCATAAGATACATGTTTAAAGGCTTTATTCATCCTACATCCGTGCAATGAATCGCTGTCGGACTTGGCACGTCTGATGTCTGGGGCAAGATGAGCAGTGGAATGTTTCTCCACTGGCTCTGACAATGTATTCAATAAGCAATGTCAAGAAATACAAATAAAAACCAACAATAAACTAGACAATTCCGCGCGGGGGAAATTGTGAAAGTGTGGGTGACGCCTGTGCACCGCCGGCAAACGGGAGAGGGTCTCTCGCGAGTCTCTATGACAAATGGTTCAAAAGATACAAAAAGGGGGCGCGACCTAAGGATCTGGGGAGTGGTCAACATAGACCAATGAAAGAGGATATCCCTACTGAGTGCAATGACACAACCCGCAAGTCGCATAGAACACTATTACACTATTACACACTATTACACTATTACACTATTACACACTATTACACTATTACACACTATTACACTATTACACTATTACACACTATTACACTATTACACTATTACACACTATTACACTATTACACTATTACACACTATTACACTATTACACACTATTACACTATTACACTATTACACTATTACACTATTACACTCTATTACACTATTACACACTATTACACACTATTACACACTTACACTATTACACACTATTACACACTATTACACACTATTACACTATTACACTATTACACTAGCACACTATTACACTATTACACACTATTACACTATTACACTATTACACACTATTACACTATTACACTATTACACTAGCACACTATTACACACTATTACACTATTACACACTATAACACTATTACACTATTACACTATTACACACTATTACACTATTACACACTATTACACTATATTACACTATTACACACTATTACACTATTACACTAGTACACACTATTACACTATTACACACTATTACACTAGTACACACTATTACACTATTACACACTATTACACTATTACACACTATTACACTATTACACTATTACACACTATTACACTATTACACACTATTACACTATTACACTATTACACACTATTACACTATTACACACTATTACACTATTACACACTATTACACTATTACACTATTAAACTATTAGACACTATTACACTATTACACACTATTACACTATTACACTATTACACACTATTACACACTATTACACTATTACACTATTACATACTATTACACTATTACACTATTACACACTATTACACTATTACACTATTACGCTATTACACACTATTACACTATTACACACTATTACACTATTACACTATTACACTATTACACACTAGTACACTATTACACACTATTACACTATTACACTATTACACTCTATTACACTATTACACTCTATTACACTATTACACAATATTACACACTATTACACTATTACACTAGCACACTATTACACTATTACACACTAATAATAATAATAATAATGGATTGGATTTATATAGCGCTCTTCTCTGACTCAGAGCGCTTCACAGAGTCCATTATTCGTTCATACACAGTCATACCGGTGGTGGTAAGCTACAATTGCAGCCAGAGCTGCCCTGAGGCAGACTCACGGAAGCGTGGCGAATAATCAACGCCTACGGCCCCTCCGACCACCACCAACATTCATTCACATGCATACACATTCATACGAGGCAAGTAGGTTAAGTGTCTTGCCCAAGGACACAACGGCAATGGGATGGACATGGGCTTGAGCGGGATTCGAACCACCAACCCTTCGATCATTGGACGCCCCGCTCTACCCCTGAGCCACGCCGCCCCACTAGCACACTATTACACTATTACACTATTACACACTATTACACTATTACACTAGCACACTATTACACACTATTACACTAGCACACTATTACACACACTATTGTACTGAGTACAATGGCACAACCCGCAAGTCTCTACGACAAACGGTTCAAGAGATACACAACGGGGGTGTGGCCTAATGGGGGTGTGGTCTAAGGATCAGGGGAGTGGTCAACATCGACCAGTGAAAGAGGATATCCCTACTGAGTACAATGGAACAACCCGCAAGTCTCGATGACAAACGGTTCAAGAGATACACGAAGGGGGTGTGGCCTAAGGGGGCGTGGTCTAAGGATCGGGGGAGTGGTCAACATTGACCAATGAAAGAGGATATTCCTACCGAGTCCAATGGCACCACCCGCAAGTCTCTACGACAAACGGTTCAAGAGATACACTAAGGGGGTGTGACCTAAGGGGGCGTGGTCTAATGCTCGGGGGAGTGGTCAACATCGACCAATGAAAGAGGATATCCCTACTGAGTCCAATGACACAACCCGCAAGTCACTACGATAAACAGTTCAAGAGATACACTAAGGGGGTGTGGCCTAAGGGGGCGTGGTCTAATGATCGGGGGATTGGTCAACATCGACCAATGAATAGAGGATATCCCTACCAAGTCCAATGGCACAACCCGCAAGTCTCTACGACAAACGGTTCAAGAGATACACTAAGGGGGTGTGGCCTAAGGGGGCGTGGTCTAAGGATCGGGGGAGTGGTCAACATCGACCAATGAAAGAGGATATCCCTACCGAGTCCAATGGCACAACCCGCAAGTCTCTACGACAAACGGTTCAAGAGATACACTAAGGGGGTGTGGCCTAAGGGGGCATGATCTAAGGATGAAAGAGGATATCCCTACCGAGTACAATGACACAACCTGCAAGACAGAGGGCGCTGTCAATCAATTCAGTACTGCTACACAGAGGGGCAATGAAGGGTTAACTCCATGAGAAGTCATTGGCAGGTCAGCTGTACTGAGTTGATTCCTTTGAGCCATGAGCCACACACCTGTTACCACTAATTAGGCTGATGCAATCACGAATTACTTGCACTTTGTGACATAATGTATTTCAATGAGGGCAGACGCATGACTTCATTCTCACGATGATTAAACGCAAACGATAAGAGATGAAGCGTTGTGACTTTCAGATGAGCACTTGAAGGGTTATGTGAAGGGTTGTGTGCGATATTGTGGCATTTCGTCGACAATTGTGGCCCCGGTGGCAAGCATAACACAAGGGGGGAAAATGGATAGAACCTGCTTTTTATTAGAGTGGCTAGCCATTGGTGTCTATGGGGAGGATAACTTTCAAACAAATGGTCATCAGTTGAGATAGAAATGTCCAATTCCATTTATTTTTATTTTGTGAGCGAGGCGACAGCCGTGTCATCGTTTTGATGTGTTGTTTTTATATCGACGTCCAAAATTGAGATCACTGTCGCAATTTACCCAAGGTGGTGGTACAAAATGTATTTTACCTCCTACACTCTAACTTGCCATTCATTCCCAAGAGGACCGAAATGTTCCCGTTTAAAGTCGATTTGTAGCCAAACGGTGCGGTGAAACTTTCCGAAAAGTAATAGACACTCGAGTTGGAGCCGGCGGTAGTTTTGATACCTTTCACGTGTATGGGCGCGAACACTCTGGGAGGAGTTTTGTTGGCAAAATCGGCGGAATAAAGAAATAAATAAAAAGAGTATAGATTACTATAGTGTGGTTGCAACCTGGCTTCGCCAGGTCACCCACACTAATAATGACAACAGAGAACATAGCAAATAAGTAAGTCCATTGGTTGCATGAGGTCCATTGTCTGCTGTGTGTTTGTGGGACAGATACGATTGGCGGAGGTGGAACAGGCGTCTCTGAGGTCAGAGCAGCTGTCCGATAAGTCGTCGTCGCTGGCGCTGCCTGATGACCTCAGTCTGGATGAACACAGCACCTACCAGCTGCTGGCGCTGCCTGATGACCTCAGTCTGGACGAACACAGCCACTACCAGCTGCTGGGGCGGGACAGCCAGGTACATATTACACACGCACATGCCAACCAACAGGTACATACACACGCACACACCAACCAACAGGTACACACACACACCAACCAACAGGTACACACACACACCAACCAACAGGTACACACACACGCACACGCCAACCAACAACCAAATCAAATGGGCATACTGTACAGTGTTTTCTCTCATAATGTATACAGCACATTTTACATGCAGTAAAAGTTACAATGTGCTTCAAATGCATCTACTCTATCCCCCCTTCTCTCTCTACCTCTCTCTCTCTCTCCCTCCCTCCATCTCTCTCTCGCTCCCTCCATCTCTCTTTCTCTCTCCCTCCCTCCCTCCATCTTTCTCTATCTCCCTCCCTCCATCTCTATCTCTCTCTCCCTCTATCACTCTCTCTATCTATCTTTCTCCCTCCCTCCATCCATCTCTCTCTCTCCCTCCCTCCATCTCTCTCTCTCCCTCCATCTCTCTCTCTCTCTCTCCCTCCCTCCCTCCATCTCTCTCTCTCTCTCTCTCTCTCTCTCTCTCTCTCTCTCTCTCTCTCTCTCTCTCTCTCTCTCTCTCTCTCTCTCTCTCTCTCTCTCTCTCTCTCTCTCTCTCATGCACACACACACACACACACACACACACACACACACACACACACACACACACACACACACACACACACACACACACACACACACACACACACACACACACACACACACACACACACACTCTGTTGACACAAGTACATATTGGCACAACCATTAGCATTACTATGTATTATCTTCCCCTCTCTCTCTGGGGAGTCACAGCGCCCCCCTCATCACTCTTGCTCCACACTGCTAACCATTAATCACTTCATTAATCACTATTTACGTGATTTAATGCCTGATTGAAGCATCTGTGTCTCTGTCCCTCTGTGTATGTCTCTCGCTCTGCCATGGGCATGCTGGGACACTTGTGCACGCATGTGTGTGTGTGTGTGTGTGTGCGTGCATGTGTGAACATGCATGTGTGTGTGTATGTATGCACCCTTTTCACATCCACATCCTCATTCCAAGCGCTCCAGGGTGCCACCTGGTTTGTTTCAATGCCTTTTCTTTATTGAAACCCAGTTCATTTGATCTCATGTATCGCCTGGACAACAGGCGAGCACTTTGAAAATGCCATTATTTTTCCTTTAACAAATTCCAATATTAATCAGTGAGGTATGGTGGATGAAGGAAGGGATATCAAAAGACAGTTTTGTGAATAGGCGGGAAATGGTGTACTGATTTCTATTATGTATAATAGTAGATGAAGGACTTGATTGACACCGTTCTTGCTACAGTGAATATTAATGCATATGGATAACATATAAGATATGTAGTACACCTTGCTAACCCCCATTTACTAATAATAATAAGATAAGATAAGATATTCCTTTATTGATCCCCTTGGGGAAATTCAGGCATCATAGCAGCATGGGGGAGGGGAGATACAGGTAGTAAAAAAGCAGTGTAAACAATATAACAAATCAATATAATTAACTCTGGAAATGTGCATATGGTAAACAAGGTGCGAGATGAAGGTATGTATGCCCTCTCAGTTATATTTGCCCTATAAATAGTTACAATATATAATCTAATAATCCAATAATAAAATCTAATCTAATATATAATCTGAAAAAAATTACTAAATGCTAAAATGCTAAATGCTAAATAATATGCAATAATAATAATAATAATAATAATAATAATAATAATAATAATAATAATAATAATAATAATAATAATAATAATAATAATAATAATAATAATAATAATAATAAATTAGATTTAGAGAGAGAAGCACCTTTCTCAGATTCAAGGACACTTTACAAAGAGAGAGAAGCTATATAAAAAAGGGTAAAAAGGGATGTCTGATATTATTGGCGTACCGATATTATCGGCCGATATTGGCATTAAAATGTAATATCGGAAATTATCGGTATCGGTTTAAATAAAAAATTTGGTTTACATTTATTTAACCTTTATTTACCCAGGCAAGCACGTAAGAACAAATTCTTATTTTATTTATTGTCAAAAGTATGCATAATGTTGTGTTAATTCAACGACAAGAGATATGTAAGGGATAATGTATCACGATATAACTTACTAACAATATACCTAATTAATTTTACACCATCGACAAGACAAGATCAAATGCAGACGCAATTGTTCTGTGGCTCCGCTGTCAGTCAGCCCAAATAAAGTTATTATTATTATCTCCGGCACCGCTATTGACCAATCACAATCAAGCATTTCGGCGAATGTGAAAACGCCATGTAATAAGTAATGTTAATTACCTGAAATTATTCAGTTTTTTGGGGGGAAAACCCTGCATATATCGGTATCGGTTGATATCGGTATCGGAAATTAAGAGTTGGACAATATCGGTATATCGGATATCGGTAAAAAGCCAATATCTAACATCCCTAGTAAAAATATTAATATATATAGTAACAACAGAAAAAAAAAAAAAAAAAAAGGAAGCAGGGTGCAGTAAAAAAAAAGAAAATAAACAAAAACTAAAAACGGGATTAGTAGCTTAAAAGGTGGGTTTTGAAGTGGTTGATAGTGTCAGAGCCTCGGATGGAGGGGGAGAGGGAGTTCCAAAGCCTGGGGCAGCTACAGAGAAAGTTCGGCCTCCCAGTGTGGAACGCCTGGTGCAGGGGATGGTGAAGAGGTCGGGAGTTTAGGGGTGGAGTAGGTCGGTCAGGTAGGAAGGGGCCAACTATCTACTTACTTATTTACTATCTCTCTCTCTCTCTCTCTCTCTCTCTCTCTCTCTCTCTCTCTCTCTCTCTCTCTCTCTCTCTCTCAGCGAGGGAGTAGTGCTCCCCCAGTCCGGAGGAGTTCCAGCGGAGGTCCTCCCACGCGGGGCTTCACCCCCCAGCTCGGGCAGCGAGGAGGGGATCCAGGGTCTGCTAGAGGTGGGCGTCCACCCCCAGCGACCTCAGCCCCAGCTGCTACAGCAGAGCCTGTCGCACCACAGAGGTACAACACTCACACACACACACTCACACACTCACACACAAGTTCAAAGAGAGAAAGTTGACGGTGAGGATGGGAGGTTAACCCTTTCACTATCACACTACCAAAGGGTTAACCCATTTCACTGCGACAATACAGAAGGATAACCCTTTCACTACCACACTACAGACGGTTAACTGTCTGTAGTGTGGTAGTGAAAGGGTTGCCCTTCTGTAGTGTGGTAGTGAAAGGGTTGACCTTCTGTAGTGTGGTAGTGAAAGGGTTAAAGGTATATTCACACATCATATCATTCAAAGACATGCACCATTATTGTCTGTTTTGTTGATATGGGCACGTACTGAGTTTTACTCTGATATATAGTATAATACAGTATGATGCAATAGATGCTACAAGAAATATCCCACATAAGAACACATAAAACATAGAAATGTCAGCACATTTCAGTAAAAATCCTTCCTCAGACCATCATAAAAGAATAATACAATACATTTGGGCCAAGTTTCCCCAAAAGCATCTTAGCCCATTGACTCTTCGTGCTAAGAGGGTTTTGGAAAACCGTACCAAGTACTTTTCAGATTTTTCTTTTTTCCACATCATCCCCATCTCTCCTGTCAGTCACCATCTACCCTCAAATGTACCTATCTCAAACCCTTCCCCTCCACTGTTGTGATTGGAGGATCAAGAAAAGTGGGCGGAGCTTGACATAGGTCAATAAAGCGTGTGGAAAATAATATATTATAGCTTATCTAAATTGCACATTATACTGTTATATATCATATTAATATTTCCATAGGGGTTGTTATCTGATCGCATGATTAGTGTAATCCTCCTTCTCTGGGGCAACCGTTCATCACTATTCCTTATTATCCTGAGGAAAGTACTCACTGACCTCTGTGATGTTCCACCGCCTCTGTTCCATCACGCCGCCACGGTGACATTGATATTATCATTTAAACAGGAGCTCGTCTCAACGTCTCTCTGGAGCTCAGACATGTGTATTATGACGTCCTCTCCTATATAGAGGACACATCCCAGATTCACATGCTTGATTGACTTCCGGTACAATTAGAACAGTGATAGATGAGGGCTGACGGCCTGACAGAGAGACAGGTGCTTTGCAGAGAGGCGGTGATGAATGACATGTTTATGGCATCGTGCTTATCGCTCATCCTGCGTAACACTACGGTGTCTCTCTGCCAAAGAGCAGATGGAAACTATATGAGACGAAGTCCATTCAGGGGGGCGTTGCAGAGTTATATAATGTTTTGTGGGGCGGATTGAACTGAGGAGAACTGGATTTTTGTTTTATGACGCATGTATGATAGAGAGCTTTACGCATAAATAAAAAGAACAACGTCTATTTAGAAGAGATTAAATTAGAATACACGTCCTGACAGAGAGTGATTAGGAAAGAAAGCCTCTCTACAGGTGCCCCCCCCCCCCCCCACACACACAAACTGATCATAGCCTCGCTGCCCTGTTTCCAGATGGCGATGGAGGATGTAGTGGTGCTTCTTCCCTCCTGTCTTCCACCTGCCTGCAGACTTCTTCCACCCAGCTGCTGCTGTCCATCCGGCAGGCAGCCCGGAGCAGGAGGGGGCCGTCCAGGCGTGCTTCCCCAGCCTCCTGGGCCTCTCTCCGCTCACCCGGAGCCAACAGCAGGGCCCTGGGCTCTCAGGTGTGGATGGATGGATGGATGGATGGATGGATGGATGGATGGATGGATGGATGGATGGATGGATGGATGGATGGATGGATGGATGGATGGATGGATGGATGGATGGATGGATGGATGGATGGATGAATGGATGGATGGATGGATGGATGGATGGATGGATGGATGGATGGATGGATGGATGGATGGATGGATGGATGGATGGATGGATGGATGGATGGATGGATGGATGGACGGACGGACAGTAGTTGGGTAGTTGGATGGATGAGGTGCTTACAGTCAACGTACAGTTTTAGTGAGCTAACGTCGACATTATGTAAAGCAATGATTTATCGAATAGACAGGTTTATTGTTTACCAACATTTCCATGGGGGGGATAGTTGATAAGTCACAGCTAATGCAAGATTTGACTTGTAATTATTGCTTATACATAAATAATGTTGGAAAATGTCGTGCATTGCTTTAAGAGGAATGCATTGTGTGGAAGTGTACACTTCTATTAGAAATCGAAGTGGCTCAGACTGAGACGGTTGCCTTAACCCTTTCACTGCCACACTACCAAGGGTTAACCCTTTCACTGCGACAATACATACGGTTAACCCTTTCACTGCCACGTGACAAACCCGTTCACTGTCTGTAGCCTAGTGTGGTAGCGAAAGGGTTAACCTTCTGTGTAGTGTGGTGGTGAAAGGGTTCATTCTCAGCAGTGCTGAGCGATTATCAGACCTCTCCGCTGTGCAAGACCACAAACATTATTTGGTGGTAATTTACACAAATCTTTTTACTTATTTATTCAATGTCCACCTTTTGCTTTCATACCCCCCCCCACCCCCCATATTGTGTGGCAATTTATTGTATATATATACCGGTAGGGTTTGGAACACACTGATGATAATGACAGAAAACCACCTGGAAAGAGACCTGTTGGGTTCTTGCTGATGAGTAACCATGGAGACAGATGGTGCCGTGTCTCCTCGCTCCCTACCTGTTGGCTCTGTTTAGTCGCCGCCTGAGTGCCTCTGTGATCCTGCACCGCTGT
This sequence comes from Notolepis coatsorum, assembly GCF_963971535.1. Taxonomy (NCBI): domain Eukaryota; kingdom Metazoa; phylum Chordata; class Actinopteri; order Aulopiformes; family Paralepididae; genus Notolepis; species Notolepis coatsorum. Next base: position 147,138,025 of record NC_140171.1, on the reverse strand, counting down.
AATGCTCCGCGGCACTCGGCTAATTAGCTCGATACCGACTCCCTGCACTTGTTTATGGCTCATGTTCTTGACGTTCTCTCACTCCCGTTTTCTTGTATTCTCCCCCTCTCCCTCTCTCCCTCTCCCTCTCCCTCTCCCTCTCCCTCTCCCTCCCCTCTCCCTCTCTCCCTCTCCCTCTCCCTCTCCCTCTCCCTCTCTCTCTCTCTCTCTCTCACTCTCTCTC
>NC_140171.1:147119359-147137602 GCF_963971535.1 Notolepis coatsorum | reverse complement strand
AATTACCAGTTAAAAGCGGTATCGTAATATCGCCAAAGCCAGGAGAAGTGCAGTGACATACTCCAACACGGAAGACCAGCGTTTTGGACTATAGGAACCTTCCGTACGAGGCCCCCTCTATCCAGCCACTACCCGACTGGTTGCATGTAGATTTTATTAGCCCCAGTTTAATGTTACACATGTAACATTATATATGTTACACATATATTGGTTAATATATCATTTAGTATTTGCCAAGCTCATTATTTAAATACAGTCAGGGTTGTGTAGCCCCTTAGCTTAGCTTAGCTACAGTCTGTTTGTTATTTCTTCCCTATATAAGCGACCTTAGGTTTTATGAAAGGCGCTATATAAAACCAAGTTATTATTATTATTATTATTATTATTATTATTATTATTATTATTATTATTATTATTATTATTATTATTATTATTATTATTATTATTATTATTATTATTATTATTGTTGTTGTTGTTGTTGTTGTTGTTGTTGTTGTTGTTGTTGTTGTTGTTGTTGTTGTTGTTGTTGTTGTTGTTATTATTATTGTTATTATTATTATTATTATTATTATTATTATTATTATTATTATTATTATTATTATTATTATTATTATTATTATTATTATTATTATTATTATTATTATTATTATTATTATTATTATTATTATTATTATTATTATTATTATTATTATTATTATTATTATTATTATAAAATTAATAATTAATTAATAATAACCTTCACTAGAATATAATCTAATTATGAAATCAAATATAGGCCAGGGCTTTACAACTTAATAAAGAGATTGAATACAATTAAATGGGATATAAATGGAATATAGCCCAATATGATTATAATATTATTTCATTGTATATGGTACATTTAATTTAGTTCCTATCCCATTTAATATATATTCTTTATTAAGTTGTAAAGCCCTGGCCTATATCTGATTATAGATTATAGTGAAGGAGACAAGTTCTTATTAATTAATTAATTATTAATTTAATAATAATAATAATAATAATAATAATAATAATAATAATAATAATAATAATAATAATAATAATAATAATAATAATAATAATAATAATAATAATAATAATAATAATAATAATAATAATAATAATAATAATAATAATAATAACAATAATAACAATAATAATAATAATAATAATAATAATAATAATAATAATAATAATAATAATAATAATAATAATAATAATAATAATAATAATAATAATAATAATAATAATAATAATAATAATAATAATAACTGCACAGCTTACGAAGGTCGGCTCCGGGCTAGAATCCTTTTTGCTGCCCCTTAGCGGCGTGGAGGGGGTTCTAGTCTGATGCCCCACGATAACATTAGCTCCTCCTCAGTAAAGTCGTAGCTTTGTTTTCCTGGGACCGTGATTCCGAATCTGCGGTTCAATTCCCCGGGTCTTTGGCCCCGCTTTTAAAGATGAAAAAGACCCGGCGCGAGGGAGGTGAGCTTGGTGTTCGTTATGAGAATATCCCTAAGCTCAGGTCGGCTGCAGCTAGCGTACAACGAGGGGCTTGATGCCGACACCGCTGTGTCTGGTAAACATCGTTCTGAAGAGGGGCGTGTGTTGCCTTTTTCTCTTTTTTCTTCGGATAAGAAGAGGAAAAGACAGCGGCTGTCTGAAGTGTTGGCCTGTATTGCTTTTCTCACGTTGTACAGCTTTCAGTAGTAGCTTAGCTTGCTTCTGCGTTAGCTAGTGGCTAGCGATAGCCGGTATGAGCTAACTGTTAGCCAGTTAGCTGTTTAGCTACGACGTTAGCTGCCGGCTGCGCTCGGGTAGAAACGTTAGCTTGATGCTATCAGTTAGCCTAGAGTTAGCTGTTTAGCTTGTGCTACAACCATTGGCGCTAGCCGTGAGAATAGCGGCCCCTGGCACTCTGACTATGACTGAAGGAGGGGGGCGTCACCCGGAGCGAGGCTCTGGCCATTGCTTCTTCTGGCCTTGCCAGCGAGAGGCCTTCGTCAACGTGGTGGACCAACCTGTGTTACGGCCTTTCGTCCTCCGTTCGTTGGACATTACCCCACTCTTCCTTCCTCCCCCTCCCGAATGTTTTTTGTTAATAATGATGTTTTTGTTTAACAAGTTACTTCACTACATTTGGAGATACGACGTGTGGTGTGAAAATTGTCTTGGTCGCTTTGTATAACTTAGGTTAGCCTCGGCCAAGGCTTATGTCTTCTCTCTACCTAAGAACAGCGTTGTTTTTTACGTCAGTAAAAATGAACTGGGTTTTTGTTGTATGATGAGAAGTTGTGTGTCTTCATGTAATGTTTAGACAACATGGCTGAGCCCACAACTGGCTGGGTTAACCTACAATGCTGTGCATAGTGGCATATGATCGAGGGCTGAGTCCCTCTCTTAGCTTGATATTCTTTACTTGAGGGTAATGATGAAAATAACAAGTGGCAAGTTTTTTTCACACATAAGCAGAGCTGTGGGAAACCTGTTTTCAAACAAGGTTTTCGGCTGTGGCTGGCGTGCATGATGTAAAGCTTTTACTATACACATTTGGCATCGTATCAGGGGTAAGGTGGTGAGGGGTGGGTGAAATTATTCCCCGGTTTGCTTCTGCCCCCCCCCCCCCCCCCCCCTCCCCTCAAATATGATTTTGTTTACAAAATGTGTGTTGATTCACTATATTTTTGGGGATACGGTGTAAATCCCTCAGCTTCTGCTGGGGTTGTGCTCTTGCTTAGAGAAAGGCAATTTCTCTGAAAATTCTTTGGTCGCTGTCATGTAGACTTAGCAAGGCCTGTGACCAGCACTTGATTGAGGACTTATGTCTTCTCTCATCATAAAAAACGGCGTTCCTCTTGCAGTAGTGAGAGTGAATTTTGCCCCTTTTTATTGTGATAGAGGGTCTGTGCTTTTCTTACTTTAGGGTAAAGGTGTAAAAATTCAGGTGGCAAGTTCGCACATGAGCCTGAAGCCATGTATAAAGCCAGTTTTTGCACAGACGAGGTTATCGTCTGTGGCTCGCATGCAGAATGTGAAGCTGTTACCCTAACAGGTATAATGCGCTTTCATGTAGCACGCTATGACTGGTGTCATGGCTCTGCTTTGTCGTTGCATCGTATCAGGGGTGAGGGGTCATAAGGGATGGGCTGATAAATCCTTCCCCCCCCTTTACTGATTGGCCGGGAGGTGGGACCTCCTGCCAGTCAGTTTTCCCTGTTGGCTGAGGGGCAGCGCGTCACAGGGAGGGGGAAGGGGGGGTTCTCTGGTTCCACTCCATGTTAGGATGGGTGGGTCACAGGATTTCCCCCCGGCCATGGGATACGTCACTGGGCGCAGACCGCTGTCTTTTTCAAAGTTGGATGATGCGATGCATTCAAAAACTGTTCGTTTTCTGCTCTGCTCTCTATTACAGTATGTATTGGGCCGTTGGTCACTTGGCCCAATTATTATTGCATGTATCTTTTTCAATTGTACTCACGTGGAGGTCTCTCTGGGGGAACTTCTGTCTTCTCCTCTTATGTGAGGAGCAGAATTGACGGGGTTGCCCTCAGTCGCGCCATATAAGGCCCGTGTCTGTGTCTTATTGACCGGCTTCCTGCTGCTTGTCCCAGACAGCATGGAGGGAACGTTGTCTGGTGTTTCTTATTAGAATTCACCATTGATGTGTTTCGGGTTCTTGACGTGCATATAGCGCTGGCCCTGGGTGCTTCCAATGTGGAACCACGTTATGTTTTAGATCGACACGCGTACCTACCCCCCTCTTAGGACTGGGGATGGCAGCGTGACTAGGATGCAGGACTGGTTCTAGTCGCGCCGGACCAGGTCAGTTAACCCGTTGTCCGCCGGGGCGCAGATCTGCTGTTCTGGTACCCCGAAGGACTTTGTGCTTTTCCGGGGGGAAAATGCCGGGTCGGTCTGGGCTTTGCGGGGATTGATGTCGTGGATGTGTGTGTCATATGTATGCCACAACGACTTGCCCATAACAGTGACGTGCTTGGTCCATATTGTGTTGTACCTTGCGCTGTGTTAGGGGGCCTGGTCCTTCTCCATTTGTTTCACTCCTCCCTCCCCCTGCTGGGCAGGGATGGGAGGGGGCTGTCGAGGTGGTTGCTGTCAACCCCTCTAGGCATCCCTGTGAAGGTCCCGGTCCGCCAGGCCCAGGTCCGGACTCGTTCTCGTCGACCTGTTGGCCTGGGTTGAAAACTGAAACACTTGTACTGCTTGTATAGCCTGTGTATACGCGCAGTTATGTTTCTAGGTTTTATTGGTGGGTTAAGGGAACAACCGCCTCCTGTTAAACTAAACATAGGGAGGTGGTTGGTTCTCCGGTGTGTTGGTAGCAGAGTCGACTCTCGGGTGGAGGCCGGGCTTGACCCCGTCTGCCCGAGAGTGTGCCCCCGCATTTTTTATGACATCTGCCAATTGTGCCAATTGATTCATCTGTATTGTCCCCCCGGGAAACGATAAATAAATACATTAATAAATTAAATACAGTAGAGGTATGATTAACATACACAATAGTGATGAAATATGACATAAATAGAGCAGAGACATTCCTCACACAAAGGGATCTCTCTTTTCCTCTCCCCATGCCCAGATACAGATACACACACTCTGACCTTCTGACACACTCACACACACAAGGCCCCAAACCTCTCTCCCTCTCCCTTTCCCGCTCCCTCGCCTCTCTCCCTCTCTCTCTCTCTTGGACATTCTAGTGCCACTTAACCCAGGTGAGGATTATAATTCAAATACATTACACCAAATGTGTTTACACCAAATGCCACAACAAGCTAGCCAGATGGCCACATCACAGATCGTTATCAATGGCACCTCCACAAAGCTAACCATCAATTTAACTCATTGACACAAGATGCCAAAAGTCGCTGAATATATGACTGTATACTGCCCCGGCCAGATGCAGGCTGAGCACCTCACTCTCTATCAATCACAGATCATTATCGTAAGACAGACGCACGCACATATGCGCACGTAAATGCACTCATGCACGCGGGCATACAGGCTGACCGATACACACAGACACACGACGTGCATTCAGGACAGAGACACATACACACTGGACTATGGGGTCGCTAATAAAACACTCTGACAGGGAAGGAGGGGCACTTCTCTGCTTTTACTTAATAATAATAATAATAATAATAATAATAATAATAATAATAATAATAATAATAATAATAATAATAATAATAATAATAATAATAATAATAATAATAATAATAATAATAATAATAATAATAATAATAATAATAATAATAATAATAATAGATTCAATTTGTACCGCACTTTATATTCGCGAGAATCTCAGAGTGCTACAGGAGATATAGACAAAAAGTTAAATGAATAAAACAATTCAAATGAATAAAAACAATTTAAAAAGACTAACAACCAGTGAAATGGAAGAACATAAGAGTAAAATAAAATACAAATTATAATAAAATGAATAGAAGTAAAAAGAAAAGTAAAAGAAAAATTCAGGCAAAAGCCTTGTTAAAAATAAATGTTTTTAGGCCCCTTTTAAAAGCCTCGACGGACTGTGGTGCTCTCAGGTGGATGGGGAGAGCATTCCAAAGTATGGGTGCGGCAGAGCAGAAGGCGCGATCGCCCATGGTGTGCAGCTTATTCCTGGGGGCTTTGAGGAGGTAGGCTGTGCCGGAGCGGAGGGAACGTGAGGAGGACTGGGGGGTGAGGAGTTCCTTGAGATAGGCAGGGGCACCACCATGTACGCACTGGCGAGTGAGGAGGGACACCTTGTAATCAATCCTGTGTTCCACGGGGAGCCAGTGAAGACTTCTGCTGGACACTGCTCTTGACGGAACGGACGGACTGGACTTCACTGACTGGACTCCACTGACTGGACTCCACTGACTGGACTCCACTGACTGGACTCCACTGACTGGACTCCACTGACTGGACTTCACTGACTGGACTTCACTGACTGGACTCCACTGACTGGACTTCACTGACTGGACTTCACTGACTGGACTCCACTGACTGGACTTCACTGACTGGACTACACTGACTGGAATTCACTGACTGGACTCCACTGACTGAACTTCACTGACTGGACTTCACTGACTGGACTCCACTGACTCAACTTCACTTATTTTTCTACACGACCGGCCGGTTGTACCAACTTGATTTCAATTGTACCTTAATGCTTATTCAACCTTCTTGTAATAAATACCCTCAAAAGTGTATCATTCTTTACTTCTTTTGAATCTCGTTACAGATCGGGCTTTCCAAGTTTTAAATCCTGACAATAGCTTATAATGCCCTACAGTATATGAAAATCCTGAATTGCTTTGCTTCAAAGAAAGTGTATAAGAGCTACTAAATTGTTTCTGCTGTGTGCCTCAAGTATAGCACAACCATTCCATCTTCAAACAACTTTAAGTTGCCTGGGAACATGCTCAGATTTTGCCCAATTTGTCAGAAGAGTGTTTTTGCAGTCTCATAAGATACATGTTTAAAGGCTTTATTCATCCTACATCCGTGCAATGAATCGCTGTCGGACTTGGCACGTCTGATGTCTGGGGCAAGATGAGCAGTGGAATGTTTCTCCACTGGCTCTGACAATGTATTCAATAAGCAATGTCAAGAAATACAAATAAAAACCAACAATAAACTAGACAATTCCGCGCGGGGGAAATTGTGAAAGTGTGGGTGACGCCTGTGCACCGCCGGCAAACAGGAGAGGGTCTCTCGCGAGTCTCTATGACAAATGGTTCAAAAGATACAAAAAGGGGGCGCAACCTAAGGATCGGGGGAGCGGTCAACATAGACCAATGAAAGAGGATATCCCTACTGAGTGCAATGACACAACCCGCAAGTCGCATAGAACACTATTACACTATTACACACTATTACACTATTACACTATTACACACTATTACACTATTACACACTATTACACTATTACACTATTACACACTATTACACTATTACACTATTACACACTATTACACACTATTACACACTATTACACACTATTACAGTATTACACACTATTACACTATTACACTATTACACACTATTACACTATTACATACTATTACACTATTACACACTATTACACTATTACACTATTACACACTGTTACACTATTACACACTATTACACTATTACACTATTACACACTATTACACTATTACACTATTACACTCTATTACACTCTATTACACACTATTACACACTATTACACTATTACACTATTACACACTATTACACACTATTACACACTATTACACTATTACACTATTACACTAGCACACTATTACACTATTACACACTATTACACTATTACACACTATTACACTATTACACTATTACTGTAACTGAGGGGTACAATTCCCTGACTGTATTACTAGATATGATACTTACTACCACTACCTTTGTACTTAATATTCGGCCACCCAGTACACGGCATAAATATATTATCATAAACACTCTCACGTAGATGAAACGGATCCAACACAAATGTACGAAGTCGAAGTATGCGTTTATTACTACACAGCAATGGTGTGTAGAGCAAGCACGTAATCACTTAATTACATTTATGAATTGAAATAGTATGCACTTTTATGGCAAAGAGTATTCGTCGGTATATCAATAGAGAATGTCCAATCTCTGATGGCGCAGGTGGTAAATATACGACCTGGAATAGTTAAGGAATAACAGCAATGATACTTTAATGATTATAGGCTGGATACACTAGGGGGGTTAATCCGGTCGCTTGTAAGCCGACAGGAGTAGGAGGGGGGGGGGGGTAGAATCCGGCTGCCTCGTCCGGCCAAGGGTATCCCAGGTGAACCCACTGTAGTGCCGTTCAATGCGCCGGCGATCCTTGGACCACAGATGAAAGCAGGTGGACTCTTTGTGGGCCGGCTCTCTCCGGTCCACGGGGGAGAGACGTGAAGCGACCTCGTCTTGCAGAGCGTCTCCTCACCTTGCGTCCTCTCCAGGGGGGGGGGTTCCAACACACGGCAGTGTCGGGGGTCTTTATCCATGGAATAATCAAAGTATACAAAGCATAATCCGTGCCTGGGAAGGCGGGCTGTCGTCGGTAGAATAATCCGGTATACAGGTCCACTCGCTCGTCGGCTCTGGGGCTCCTCGGGTGCAGCTTCACATGGGGTCAACCACCCTGGGTAAGCAGCCAGTTCTCTGCCCGAAACGATGGGGTACTGACTACGGTAGTATTCTCACCGCACGAAGCACTATATATTAACAGACTATTATTAGCTTAATAGACTACGTCCAACTCGACGATATAGTGCCAAATATGACTATTCAAATATTAATATACACGATGTCTCAATACCGATGGTAGGCGAACTTGGCCTTACTCCCACACGTGGCGTCGCGGGGAGGCTTTACGTCTGTGACTCTATTGGAGGGTAAGAAACTGGACTGAAAAGAAAGTCCTACTTTAGTAGCGCAGTATATATACGCACTATGAACAAATAGTCCCATTAGTGGTGCGGTAGCCAGATTCCTACGCGGAACTAGGACTTGTTCGTACATGTGGAGCGGTACGTTTGAACTGGGTCTGAGGGGTATGGCAGCCTGGCACCAAGGTCTCGACCAATAGTAGAATGGAGACTATTATGGGATGTTCAGTAGGCTAGAATGGATATTCAATGCATATTGTACAAGGAATATACAAGGGATATCAGGGAATATTAGAGAATATACAAATACAATTAAATATATATATATAAATAAATATATATATTCGGTTTAATCTGGCCCTTCACAACAGCCACCCCCTGAATAGGTCCCAGACCTAATCAGTTAAACAGAGACAGATTAATCGCGTTGTCTATTTACACATAAGGGTTTGCTGTAGGGGTCAGTCAACTTCACAAAGTCATAGGGTTGTAGGGTCATGGTCATCATCGATTGTGTCTGGGAGTCGAGGCAGTTCTATGAGCCTCGCCACGGGACGGGTGTAAGTGCGACCCTGGACGAGCACTTCAGCTGCTCGGACCTTGCCGTCGGCACCGGTGATCACTTTGCTTACGCGGCCGGCCGGCCACATAGCTCTGGGCAGTGCCTGATCAATAATCATGACGACTGTTCCTTCTGTCAAATTGTCTCTCTCCTTTACCCACTTCTGGCGGGTCTGTAGAGACGGTAGGTAGTGCAGTAGGAAACTGTTCCAAAACTTGTCGGCTAATACTTGGCTGTACCTCCACATTCGTCGGCCGTTCGCTTCTTCAGGCCGGTACATTGTCTGGGGTAATGCAGGATCTAGCCGCCCCATCAGGAGTGTGTTGGGGGTAACTGGGTCGATATCCGCCACATCACTGGAGACATATCCGAGGGGCTTCGAGTTAAGTACTCCCTCAATCTCCGTGAGGACTGTCATTAGGACTTCTTCCGCCACAGTCTGGGCCCCAAGTACTGCGTACAGGGCTGTCTTTATGGAGCGCACTTCTCGTTCCCAAGTGCCACCGAAGTGGGGTGCGTTTGGGGGGTTGAATTGGAAATCAACCTGTGCTGGAGCGAGGTGGGTCTTAAGTTCTGGGCCCATAGCTTGGAAGCTCTCTCTCAGCTCTCTTTCGCCGCCTTTGAAGTTTGTCCCATGATCGGACAATAGGGTAGACGGTCTTCCTTTCCGTGATGTGAATCTTCGGAAGGCCATAAGGAATGAGTCTGTGCTCATGGTCGGGAGAAGCTCGATGTGTATCGCTCTGGTGGTCATGCATTTGAATACAATACCCCACCGCTTCTCGGTTCCTCTTCCTTTCTTTATGTGCAGCGGGCCAAAGCAGTCCATACCCGTTGAGTGGAATGGCTTGTCACCGATTCGGAGGCGACATGGAGGAAGGTCAGCCATCCTTGGTATGCTGGGCTGCGCGCGCCACTTGCGGCAGTCTAGACATGTTCGCTGGAAGCGTCGTACCGCCTCTCTTCCTTGTAGGATCCAGTAACGACGTCTGATTTCCGCGAAGACTCTTTCTGCTCCTGCGTGATGTACATCCTCATCGTATTTCTTTATAATCAGCTCTGTGACCTTGTGTCGGCTGTTCAATACGATCGGGTATTTAATGTCATCCGGTAGATTGGGGGCTCTGCGTAGGCGACCACCCACTCTGATGAGGGTATGAGCGTCGCTCTCGGGGGCCAGGTGAATTAATCTGCTGTCGGATGGGACGGGCTTTCCTCCCTGTAGACAGGCCAATTCATCGGGGAACGAGTCTCTCTGGGCTCGCTGCAGTAGAAGCAATTCTGCTTCCTCGTAGTTAGCTGCTGACATATCAGCGGGGGACTTGCACTCCGGGTGGTACCGCAGGAATGTTCTTTGTTGTGCACTCTCTATGGACGTGCAATCGTCTATGTTAGGGTCGGTGGAGGCTACGGTGCTCAATCCACAGAACACAGACTTCTTATTTTCCACCTCCTCTGGACTTGCTTCCCTCGGGATAGGCATGGGCCACTGTCCTTCCGGGAGTCTTAGGAATGCGGGGCCGTCACTGTAGACATTGCGACGGGTGAGGTCATCCAGGGGCATCCCCCGGGTGATGACGTCAGCTGGGTTCTGTTTTGTATCAACGTAGCGCCACTCTGTTTCTCCGGTTAACTCTTCGGTTAAGTCTTGAATCTCGGTGACTCTGACTCCCACGAAGACTTTGTACTTGCATGAGTCCGATTTGATCCAGGCGAGTACCGTCGTGGAATCTGACCACAGGATTGTTCTAGAGACCGGTATGGTGAGCTCACGTTGGATGAGCGTGGCTAGGTGCGCTCCGGCTAGGGCTGCGCAGAGCTCTAGACGTGGGACAGATTGTTGCTTGCGTGGGGCCATTCTCGAGCGGGCGAGGACAAATGCTGTGTAGATCTCTCCCCCCTGGTCTTGGGCCCGCAAGTAGGCTACCGATCCGTAAGCGACCTCTGAGGCGTCACTGAAGACGTGTAAGTCCATTTTACATGTCTCTGGCCTCACCGTGGGTGGGAAGTAGCTTCGGCGCATATTAACGCCTGGGAGTGAGTGGAGCTCCATCTCCCACTCTCTCCAGGTGGATGCAAGGTGTGCGGGAATGGGGTCGTCCCAGCCCTGGTCCTTGTCCCACAATGCTCGTACAATCATTTTTGCCCTGGTGGTGTACGGTAGAATACATCCTAGCGGGTCATATTGTCGGGCGAGTGTTGCGCCGCCGCCGGCCTTCCCTGCTCCGTAGTCAGGGGCTTGTGTCTGTAGTGAAGCGAATCTGTTTTGAATCGCCACACCAATCCCAGGGTCATCTCCTGGGCTTCTCCCGGGATTGTAGCCATCCAGGTCTCGCTGCTGGCTGCCTTGTCCTCGGAGGAGAGGCTGCGCAGTACTTGCGGATCGCTGCTGGCCCACTGCCTGAGATCAAAGCCGCCTTTGATCAATGAGGCGCGGAGTTTAATCAGGAGAGCCTCGGCTTCTTCTTGGGTTGAAAGGCTTTGTAGACAGTTGTCTACGTAGAAGCTGTTCTTTACGCTGTGTCGGACCTCTTCGTCCGCTGCTGGGTCCTCTGCTACATGTTTCTGTAGTGCGAATGTAGCACAGCAGGGGCTGCACGTCGTTCCGAAGGGGAGGACTTCCCATTGGTAGATGGCTGGGTGCTCATCTCCTGGCTTCTCTCTCCATAGGAACCGTAACAGGGGCTTGTCCGCCTCTACTAATCTCACCTGCAGGAACATTCCTTTAATGTCCCCGCTGATGGCCACCTTTTCCTGGCGGAAGCGGAGTAGAACGCCGAGTAGGGAGGGGCCGAGTGTGGGACCGGGCAGTAACTCTTTATTTAGATTTTGGGATCCGATCTGGTAGCTGCAGTTAAATACTATGCGGTCTTTACCGTTGTGATGGACCTTGTGGTGGGGCACGTACCACGATTCAGTGGTCTGGTCAGCCTCTTTAATGTCCATCTTTGTGACGTGTCCCGCTGTGATGAGCTTCTCAATCTCAGCGCGGTATACACTCTCTTGGGCGGGGTTCTTGGCTAAGCGCCGCTCCGTGTTCAGCAGGTACCGTTCTGTGGCGTCTGTCTTGGCGTGGAAAGTAGGCATTCCTTCTCGCCGCAGGAGTGGCGTGGCGTATCTCAACACGCCGTTGACCGGGACTCTCTTGGTCCCTGTCTCGAGGAGGTGAATGGCGTAAATGTCATCTTTAGAGCGAATGTCTTTCTTTCCGTTCTTAAAGGGCATTTGTTCCAAGGTCCATAGCCGCTCTACGTGTTGCAGGAGTGCGGTTTCTCCCTCTGTGACTCGGGAGTGGAGACATCTAGTGGCTGTACTTCGGTTGAGAGATTTGGCGAGCGGGCCTTGGAGAGTCCATCCCAAATGGGTCTCGACTGCTGCAGGACAGCCTCGGGGTCCGGTATGAACCCGGTCTATCGGGACAATGAGGTCTGCATGGTCGGAGCCTATCAACAGGGTCGGCATAGCATTGTCTATGAGCGGGATCGGTAACTTGCGCAGATGTGCATATTTCTCCATCAGCTTGGCGACGGGGTATGTGTACCGCGACAGTCCTATTTCTTGGCTGGTGAAAGCGTCTGTAATCTGGTACCGTCGCTCAGGCTGGCCGCTTGCTGCGATAGAGAATGAGACATTCTCGCCCTTTATCGTCTTCAAATCTCGTCTTATTGTCCGAATTGTCATTTGGGTTTCTCTTCCCCGCAGCCCTAGCTGGGCCGCAGCGGAGGCGAGCAGCAGGGTCTTCTCTGACCCGTCATCGAGGACGGCGTAAGTGTCCAGGACTTTATTCTGGTAGCTTAGTGTCACACGCACTACTTTTAGGAGTACTCGGGCTCCACTGCTGCTGGCGGGATCGATGTACATGACGCTCGCTTTGCGGCTGGATGGTGCAGGTGAAGGGCGCCGTCTGTTACTGTCGTGAAGTATGTCCAGATGGGCTCCATCGCACTTGGTGCACCTTTTCTTTAAGCGGCATTCGGCTGCCATGTGTGAGCGCGCACAGCGAAAACAGCACTTGTTGGACTTTATCCATTGACCTGCTTCCTCCGCGTTCAGCTTGGGGAAGGAGTCACATTGCGCTAGCCAGTGTTCTTTCTCACAGTAGGGGCACACTATCTTCCACTTCTCCGTTCTGGAGGGGGTACTGTGGCTCCTGCTGCTCGGTACTGACTCCGATTGGTGCATCACAGTCACCGATCTTCTTCCATCATTTAGTCGTCTGGTTCCTTCTCTGGAGCCAGGGGTGCTCCGTCCGAATGTATCTAGCCGTAGGCTGCTGACTTCTCTCGCCAGGAAGTCTGCTAGATCGAGGAGGTTCGGTTCGGGGCCATTCGGGTCTCTGTGGTCCCTCTGCCGCCTAAAGCACTCCTGACGAGCGGGCGGCAGCTTCTCCAGAATCCTTTCCACATTTGAGTTGGCGTAAAGTTCATGCCTCCCCTTCTCTCTTTGCGCTCCCAACATCCCTACCAGGGACTGCACTCTGATGGACAGGTCGTCCAGTGCTCGATTGTCTATTGCTGGGGGTAAGCGGTCGATGTGTCGGATCTCCTGGATCACGTAATCCCATATGCGCCCATACCTCTGGTCCAATGCTACCAGCGCTGCTGTGTATGGGGTGGTGGAAGTCGCGTAGGCGAGCGCTATATTATGTGCGCGGGGCACCTTTAAGTGCTTCAGTAGGATGGCGTATTTGTGGCGTTCATCCAATACATCCACCAACATGGTCTCCAGACACATGCGGAGTTCTGTATACTGGGCCCGGTTCTCTTGGGTGAAGTCGGGTACCATAGGCGTGCCAATGTATGACGCTGACTGTGGATACATCGGCGAGCGTTGGGGGAGAGGCCTCCTAGGCGAGTCTCCTCCCGCTCCTTGGTATGGGCTGGTACCGGCAGTGTACCATGGCCCGCTTGTCCAGGTGCTGTTCCTCGGTGCGGGTCGTGCGTCGTGCTCACCCGTGTATAGAGTCGGGGGTCTGTAGCGCAGCTCCGCGGGGGTATAGCCTGGGCTGTACCGGACCTCCTGGTCCGGTAGAGTACTGTGCTGTCTTCGGGCGTGGTTCTCCTCCTCTTCCTCTTCGTCTTCAGTTAGGTCATCCAGTGCTTGTAGTCTCTGGTTTAGCCTCTCCACAGGATATGCTGCTCCTTCCCGGTTGCTAGGTCTCGCTTGGACCGGTGGGGGGAGGTGGTCTGTGGGGGGTATAGACCTCGTCTGTTGGTCAAGTTCAGGGTTGTTTACTCGGCTAGGGGATGCCGCCCTGGAGGTGTGTCTAGACGAGTTCCTGGAGCCTCTGGCGGAGGGAGAGGGTGTTGTCCGTCTGATCAGCTGTTCTATTAGTTGCGACTGCTGTCTGTCGCGCGCTGCGTCCCGTTGAGCACCGGCTCGTTCTCGGGCCACATTCTCTTCCATCTGAATGCGTCTTATTTCTAGACGTATCTGCTCGTGTTCGCTTCGCTGCTGGATCTGCAGTCGGTCGCGTTCAGCAGCGGCGTTCAGGCTGATGAGGAAGGCCTGCTGTAGGGTCCTCTCTGACTCGCTGGGAGAAGGCGGTTGTATAGGGGAGCCTTCCCTCGGGGTACTCCTTGCGGAGCCTTGGAGCTCTATCTCCACGGTGCTCTCCCTGTCTTCTTCCGTGCCGAGTTCTCTCTCGGTAGCGTTGTATTCCTCCCGGGACTCATCGGGGACTACTTCTTCAGTACTGGCGGGGTGTGAAGTCATGTCTGGTTCCCACTGGTCCCCACCGTGAACTTGGTCAGTTACATTAGAGCCCGTAGGGGCCTCTATGGTCGGGGTAGTCTGGGCGTTGGGGTTAGACATACTTTTACTTTCTAGTTTTACCGCGTTTACTGTTAGTAGAAGACTAGGTTGTTGACTGACAGCGTAGGCCTCTAAGTACTGAGGGAGCCGTCGTTCGCGCTGCGGGCGTTGGTTAGGAGGATCGTTTCGTGGAGTGTTCATCATAGGCCATTTCAATATTAATAACACTATATTAATATTACACTAATTACCCTCCGGCTCGAAGGACCAATTGTAACTGAGGGGTACAATTCCCTGACTGTATTACTAGATATGATACTTACTACCACTACCTTTGTACTTAATATTCGGCCACCCAGTACACGGCATAAATATATTATCATAAACACTCTCACGTAGATGAAACGGATCCAACACAAATGTACGAAGTCGAAGTATGCGTTTATTACTACACAGCAATGGTGTGTAGAGCAAGCACGTAATCACTTAATTACATTTATGAATTGAAATAGTATGCACTTTTATGGCAAAGAGTATTCGTCGGTATATCAATAGAGAATGTCCAATCTCTGATGGCGCAGGTGGTAAATATACGACCTGGAATAGTTAAGGAATAACAGCAATGATACTTTAATGATTATAGGCTGGATACACTAGGGGGGTTAATCCGGTCGCTTGTAAGCCGACAGGAGTAGGAGGGGGGGGGGGGTAGAATCCGGCTGCCTCGTCCGGCCAAGGGTATCCCAGGTGAACCCACTGTAGTGCCGTTCAATGCGCCGGCGATCCTTGGACCACAGATGAAAGCAGGTGGACTCTTTGTGGGCCGGCTCTCTCCGGTCCACGGGGGAGAGACGTGAAGCGACCTCGTCTTGCAGAGCGTCTCCTCACCTTGCGTCCTCTCCAGGGGGGGGGTTCCAACACACGGCAGTGTCGGGGGTCTTTATCCATGGAATAATCAAAGTATACAAAGCATAATCCGTGCCTGGGAAGGCGGGCTGTCGTCGGTAGAATAATCCGGTATACAGGTCCACTCGCTCGTCGGCTCTGGGGCTCCTCGGGTGCAGCTTCACATGGGGTCAACCACCCTGGGTAAGCAGCCAGTTCTCTGCCCGAAACGATGGGGTACTGACTACGGTAGTATTCTCACCGCACGAAGCACTATATATTAACAGACTATTATTAGCTTAATAGACTACGTCCAACTCGACGATATAGTGCCAAATATGACTATTCAAATATTAATATACACGATGTCTCAATACCGATGGTAGGCGAACTTGGCCTTACTCCCACACGTGGCGTCGCAGGGAGGCTTTACGTCTGTGACTCTATTGGAGGGTAAGAAACTGGACTGAAAAGAAAGTCCTACTTTAGTAGCGCAGTATATATACGCACTATGAACAAATAGTCCCATTAGTGGTGCGGTAGCCAGATTCCTACGCGGAACTAGGACTTGTTCGTACATGTGGAGCGGTACGTTTGAACTGGGTCTGAGGGGTATGGCAGCCTGGCACCAAGGTCTCGACCAATAGTAGAATGGAGACTATTATGGGATGTTCAGTAGGCTAGAATGGATATTCAAAGCATATTGTACAAGGAATATACAAGGGATATCAGGGAATATTAGAGAATATACAAATACAATTAAATATATATATATAAATAAATATATATATTCGGTTTAATCTGGCCCTTCACAACAATTACACTAGCACACTATTACACTATTACACACTATTACACTATTACACACTATAACACTATTACACTATTACATTATTACACACTATTACACTATTACACACTATTACACTATTACACACTATTACACTATTACACTATTACACACTATTACACTATTACACTAGTACACACTATTACACTATTACACACTATTACACTAGTACACACTATTACACTATTACACTATTACACACTATTACACTATTACACTATTACACACTATTACACAATTACACTATTACACACTATTACACTATTACACACTATTACACTATTACACTATTACACACTATTACACTATTACACACTATTACACTATTACACTATTACAAACTATTACACTATTAAACTATTAGACACTATTACACTAGTACACACTATTACACTATTACACTATTACACACTATTACACTATTACACTATTACATACTATTACATACTATTACACTATTACACTATTACACACTATTACACTATTACACTATTACGCTATTACACACTATTACACTATTACACACTATTACACTATTACACTATTACACTAGCACACTATTACACTATTACACACTAGCACACTATTACACTATTACACTATTACACACTATTACACTATTACACTAGCACACTATTACACACTATTACACTAGCACACTATTACACACACTATTGTACTGAGTACAATGGCACAACCCGCAAGTCTCTATGACAAACGGTTCAAGAGATACACAACGGGGGTGTGGCCTAATGGGGGTGTGGTCTAAGGATCAGGGGAGTGGTCAACATCGACCAGTGAAAGAGGATATCCCTACTGAGTACAATGGAACAACCCGCAAGTCTCGACGACAAACGGTTCAAGAGATACACGAAGGGGGTGTGGCCTAAGGGGGCGTGGTCTAAGGATCGGGGGAGTGGTCAACATTGACCAATGAAAGAGGATATCCCTATCGAGTCCAATGGCACAACCCGCAAGTCTCTATGACAAACGGTTCAAGAGATACACTAAGGGGGTGTGGCCTAAGGGGGCGTGGTCTAAGGATCGGGGGAGTGGTCAACATCGACCAATGAAAGAGGATATTCCTACCGAGTCCAATGGCACCACCCGCAAGTCTCTATGACAAACAGTTCAAGAGATACACTAAGGGAGTGTGACCTAAGGGGGCGTGGTCTAATGATCGGGGGAGTGGTCAACATCGACCAATGAAAGAGGATATCCCTACTGAGTCCAATGGCACAACCCGCAAGTCACTACGATAAACGGTTCAAGAGATACACTAAGGGGGTGTGGCCTAAGGGGGCGTGGTCTAATGATCGGGGGAGTGGTCAACATCGACCAATGAATAGAGGATATCCCTACCGAGTCCAATGGCACAACCCGCAAGTCTCTACGACAAACGGTTCAAGAGATACACTAAGGGCGTGTGGCCTAAGGGGGCGTGGTCTAAGGATCGGGGGAGTGGTCAACATCGACCAATGAAAGAGGATATCCCTACCGAGTCCAATGGCACAACCCGCAAGTCTCTACGAGAAACGGTTCAAGAGATACACTAAGGGGGTGTGGCCTAAGGGGGCTTGGTCTAAGGATGAAAGAGGATATCCCTACCGAGTACAATGACACAACCTGCAAGACAGAGGGCGCTGTCAATCAATTCAGTACTGCTACACAGAGGGGCAATGAAGGGTTAACTCCATGAGAAGTCATTGGCAGGTTAGCTGTACTGAGTTGATTCCTTTGAGCCATGAGCCACACACCTGTTACCACTAATTAGG
>NC_140171.1:147096859-147114359 GCF_963971535.1 Notolepis coatsorum | reverse complement strand
AATATTTCCATAGGGGTTGTTATCTGATCGCATGATTAGTGTAATCCTCCTTCTCTGGGGCAACCGTTCATCACTATTCCTTATTATCCTGAGGAAAGTACTCACTGACCTCTGTGATGTTCCACCGCCTCTGTTCCATCACGTCGCCACGGTGACATTGATATTATCATTTAAACGTCTCTCTGGAGCTCAGACATGTGTATTATGACGTCCTCTCCTATATAGAGGACACATCCCAGATTCACACGCTTGATTGACTTCCGGTACAATTAGAACAGTGATAGATGAGGGCTGACGGGCCTGACAGAGAGACAGGTGCTTTGCAGAGAGGCGGTGATGAATGACATGTTTATGGCATCGTGCTTATCGCTCATCCTGCCGTATAAACACTACTGTGACTCTCTGCCAAAGAGCAGATGGAAACGATATGAGACAAAGTCCATTCAGGGGGGCGTTGCAGTGTTATATAATGTTTTGTGGGGGCGGATTGAACTGAGGAGAACTGGATTTTTGTTTTATGACGCATGTATGATAGAGAGCTTTACGCATAAATAAAAAGAACAACGTCTATTTAGAAGAGATTAAATTAGAATACACGTCCTGACAGAGAGAAAGAAAGCCTCTCTACAGGTGCCCCCCCCCCCCCCCCCCCCACACACACACACAACTGATCATAGCCTCGCTGCCCTGTTTCCAGATGGCGATGAAGGATGTAGTGGTGCTTCTTCCCCTCCTGTCTTCCACCTGCCTGCAGACTTCTTCCACCCAGCTGCTGCTGTCCATCCGGCAGGCAGCCCCGGAGCAGGGAGGGGGCCGTCCAGGCGTGCTTCCCCAGCCTCCTGGGCCTCTCTCCGCTCACCCGGAGCCAACAGCAGGGCCCTGGGCTCTCAGGTGTGGATGGATGGATGGATGGATGGATGGATGGATGGATGGATGGATGGATGGATGGATGGATGGATGGATGGATGGATGGATGGATGGATGGATGGATGGATGGATGGATGGATGGATGGATGGATGGATGGATGGATGGATGGATGGATGGATGGATGGATGGATGGATGGATGGATGGATGGATGGATGGATGGATGGATGGATGGATGGATGGATGGATGGATGGATGGATGGACGGATGGATGGACGGATGGACGGGTGGACAGGTAGTTGGGTAGTTGGATGGATGAGGTGCTTACAGTCAACGTACAGTTTCAGTGAGCTAACGTCGACATTATGTAAAGCAATGATTTATCGAATAGACAGGTTTATTGTTTACCAACATTTCCATGGGGGGATAGTTGATAAGTCACAGCTAATGCAAGATTTGACTTGTAATTATTGCTTATACATAAATAATGTTGGAAAATGTCGTGCATTGCTTTAAGAGGAATGCATTGTGTGGAAGTGTACACTTCTATTAGAAATCGAAGTGGCTCTGACTGAGACGGTTGCCTTAACCCTTTCACTGCCACACTACCAAAGGGTTAACCCTTTCACTGCGACAATACATACGGTTAACCATTTCACTGCCACGTGACAAACCCGTTCACTGTCTGTAGCCTAGTGTGGTAGCGAAAGGGTTAACCTTCTGTGTAGTGTGGTGGTGAAAGGGTTCATTCTCAGCAGTGCTGAGCGATTATCAGACCTCTCCGCTGTGCAAGACCACAAACATTATTTGGTGGTAATTTACACAAATCTTTTTACTTATTTATTCAATGTCCACCTTTTGCTTTCATACCCCCCCCCCCACCCCCCATATTGTGTGGCAATTTATTGTATATATATACCGGTAGGGTTTGGAACACACTGATGATAATGACCACCTGGAAAGAGACCTGTTGGGTTCTTGCTGATGAGTAACCATGGAGACAGATGGTGCCGTGTCTCCTCGCTCCCTACCTGTTGGCTCTGTTTAGTCGCCGCCTGAGTGCCTCTGTGATCCTGCACCGCTGTAATGCTCCGCGGCACTCGGCTAATTAGCTTGATACCGACTCCCTGCACTTTTTGGCTCATGTTCTTGACGTTCTCTCACTCCCGTTTTCTTGTATTCTCCCCCTCTCCCTCTCTCCCTCTCCCTCTCCCTCTCCCTCTCCCTCTCCCTCTCCCTCTCCCTCTCTCTCTCTCTCTCTCTCTCTCCCTCTCTCTCTCCTCTCCCTCTCCCTCTCCCTCTCCCTCTCCCTCTCCCTCTCCCTCTCCCTCTCCTCTCTCTCTCTCTCTCTCTCTCTCCCTCTCCCTCTCTCTCTCTATCTCTCTCTCTGTCCATCACATGTGTATGCTCATTCTCTCCATCACATGCTTATATACTGATTCTCAAAAATAATTAAATAACGCACATCCTCCGTTTTTTGTTGCTGAGCCAAACTGTAAAAACAGTAATTTGTTCTTATACTCATTCTCTCCATCACATGTTTATGCTCATTTTGTCCTTCTACATTGCATTCATTCCTCACGGTACCTCTTCTTCTTTTCCCCACAACGCCCTCCTCCTCTTCCTCTTCCTCCTCCTTCCCTCTCCCAGCATCCCTCTCACAGTGACTCCTCCTCTACCGGCAGTTCCGAAGGCAGCCTACAGACGACGCTGGAGGAGGGGCTTAGCTTCAGCATCTCCCCCCCGCAGGATCTGGGTGTCCTCCCCATGCCTCGTCTCTGCCCCCTCCCCGTCCCCAGCCACCCCCAGGCGGAGGCCGACAGAGCCCGGGGACACCCTCTACGGAAGGGATGCAGTACCGTATTTAACCTCCAAGCCACCAGGGGTCACCAGAGAAGCCAGAGCAGCTGTGGTGGAAGCACTAGCCCCGGGTGTCCCAGGCAGGACTCCATGGACCCCTCGGATGACGACGTGGGTATAGGTCCAGGAGGGGAGGGCGGTAGCCAGGCCTATAACAGCCAACACTTGTCTGAGACTCTTAGTAGTTTCTCCCTGACATCGCTGCTCTCACCCGGCTCGCTGGCGCCCCCCCTTGTGAAGAAGTGTAACAGCACAGGCTCACTGGACCAGACCAACCTTGCTGTCCGGAATACGGACGGACGCCAGTTCTACAGCATAGACGCTCATGGCTACCTTTCCAATCCCTGGGCAGAAGAGGGGAGGGCTGGAGGAGAGGAGGGCGGAAGTGACATCACAGCCTTCAGCATGAAAAGTGCCAGTCAGGCTACAGACACAAGCTCCAGGAAGAACAGATGAAACTGTTAAATCCTGCTTTACCTGATGGAACTATTTAACCCTTTGCATTTTTTAACTTTCTCGGAGTGAGACAGGTGTTTAATATGTCTTCTGCTGACTCCTCTTCCGACCCTCTTGCTTGTCAGTGAATTGTCCGTTTTCTCTCTTTCGTATCTGAGCGGGGGTGGATTTGGCTGCTTGAGATGGATCATTCCTGGAAGGATTACAAAGGTTTCTGAGTTATGACATCCTCTTTTCTTCCCCACGACGTGTGGTTCCTCTCTGAAAGGTCCTCGGGATGAAGGAGCTTAACTTCCGGGATATATTCTTGAAGGACATTGTGGTATTTCCAGGCCCACGTCGATCATACAGAATGTGAGGAAAGCCGATGTAGAGACAGAGGTGCAATAGTAATGAACACTGTGGGGATACGTGAGCTAGATGAGACTCCAAGGGAACCGGGTTATCTCTGAAGAACAGAGGGCTTGGCGTGACCCAAAGGAACCGGGTTCTCTCTGAAGAACAGAGGGCTTGGCTTGACCCAAAGGAACGGGGTTCTCTTTGAAGAACAGAGGGATGACCCAAAGGAACCGGGTTCTCTCTGACGAACAGAGGGCGTGACCCAATGCTCCTTCCCTCCTGCAAAGACACGTTGTCGTCAAGGCTGAACATGTTGTAAGCTGTAAGGGTTCTCACGAGGAGGAGGAAGACTTTGTACAGTGTTGTATTTTATTTTTTTGTAATATCCATCACTAATGGTAGCATCAACCAACCTTTTTTTCCTCTCAGCAAGTTCAGTGGGTGACCGAAAAATGGAAGGGTTGCATATTTCGATGTGTTCTAACTATTAAGCCGACGGTGTATTGGATTTGTGTGAATGTACTTGTGTTTGTCTAAGTCTGTGTGAAGGAGAGAGATGGAGAGAGAGGGGGAGAGAGGGAGGGAGAGAGAAGGAGAGCAGGAGACAGTGGCTTTTCTGAAAATAGACAAAAGGGCACCTCCGAACAGGAGAATCGATGATGTGAACGCTGCTTGAAGGACTTGTGGGCAGTCTGAGAGAACGGTGGCCATTTTTCAAAAGTGTACACTGTATTCTTTTTGACTAACCCAATGAAAGGGCTAAACAATAGAAAAGGTGTAGCCTACTTGTCCTGGGTGGAGTAGAGTAGCAGAGAGAACAGACAGCACCACTGGTTCACTCTGAGAGTAAACTATGGCAAGCAAAAAGGGCCCAATTATTCTGTGATTTTTGGAGCACTTGTTACTGTGTCAGCCATTTTGACCTGTTTTGATGAACCATTTGGTTCTTTCACAGTGTTTGAGATACAGTATTAGTAGACCTCAGGTGGACAGGACTGCACGCACGCACAAACACACAAACATAAACTCAAGTGAACAAACGCACAGTATGCAGGAATTCACATATTCGCAGAAGTGACATTCCACTTGGCCCTGCCCTCCTGGTTTAAAAGCTCCTATACATACTAGAGCAGTGGTTCTCAACTGGTCTAGCCTCGGGACCCAACATTTTCCTTAGTCATTAAGTCGCAACCCAATGTTTTTTTAACCACCAGTAATACACAATCTTTCATGCACTGTTAAAAACATGAAATAAATAAACAAAAGTGCAACAAAAGTGCAACTAGGGCTAAAAACCCAATGAAATAAAATAATAATAGATAATATATGCTTATATTAGCAGACTTCTTAGCTTAACATAACAGACCTAAGTTTGGGGGAACTAATGGGATAACTGGGGTTGCAACAAAAGTGCAACTAGGGCTAAAAACCCAATGAAATAAAATAATAATAATAATAAATAATATATGCTTCTTAGCAGACTTCTTAGCTTAACATAACAGACCTACGTTTGGGGAACTAATGGGATAACTGGGGATGCAACAAAAGTGAAACTAGGGCTAAAAACCCAATGAAATACAATTATAATAATAATAAATAATATATGCTTCTTAGCAGACTTCTTAGCTTAACATCCCAGGGAACTAACAGGATAGCTGGGGATGTTGTTTGCTCCTGACAAGAGTCTCAAAGTCTGGGGTGATGGTAGACAAAGCAACTCTGAGGTTGTGCTCAATGTCCAATCTGTTCCTCTGCTTTGTCTTCAGCTGGACCAGAGCTGAGAAGCCACTTTCACAAAGATAGGTAGTGCTAAAAAAAAGTATTAATAGTATTTATTAATAATTATTATTATTTTTACACACACATTCGCGACCCACTCAAAATGGCCCTGCAACCCACTTTTGGGACGCATAACACGTTCTGTTATGATGTCTCTTTGCCTGACTCGTAGTTTAGGAATCAGCTAGTAACGTTAAGTCAGATGGCTGTAGCAAACGGCAATGGATAAAGAAAAACATATTTTGAATGACGAATTCAGCTACAAAGCGCTGCCAGATGGGTCTGTCCACACAATCAAAGCCTTCTTGTAAGCCATTCCTTGGGGCTGCCTGTGACACAATGTTAAATCCATCCATCCATGCCAATATACATTTCTTGGCAATCAATATAAATCTACATTTACTGTTATTCTTGCAGATGGAAATGGGCTAACTATGACTTATTTTCAGCTTGTTAGCTGTTAGTTAGAATTTTACATGAATCACAATTAACTATGCACAATCATGCAATCAATCGATCATGCATTTGACTGCCCTTTTTATTATACATAATTACAAAATGATCACTGCCACAAGATACAAGGTACAATATACTTTAATGCCACATTAACTATGGTTGGTGGTAATTGTTTGAGGTACAGCATGTTAATTAAGCACTGGGACATCAACATGAAACATCAAACGCCCCCCTCCCACCTCCCAATCCCCACAATAAATACATAAATACATACAGGACAGTCACATATAACAAGTGGCAGTCAGTGTCGGATGCTTGCCCGTCTGTGCAAGGTGGGGGGGAGGGGGGGGGGGGGGGGGGGCGGGCCAGGGCCAGGGCCATTTCTCTGGGGGATGTTCAGCGAGGTCAAGCAAATAGATTAATAGTCTCTGGGAAACAAAGGTATGTTATTTTGGTTTTATTCATTGTTACGTTTAACCAGACCAATGGTGCCGCAGTCACGATGGACTTCAGATGTTGTGAAGTGACTGTGGTGAGTAGCGGTATTAAACTCACTCTCATCCTCAAAAGACACATCGCAGTGAGCTCACTTCTTGGTATAGCGGTCTGTGCTGTTGCCCACAGTGTTGGAGATCATAGGTTCGAAACTCCCTCGGGGCATGGACGTTTAAGGTGACGATGTCACAACCGTTACACCTATGCCATGAAACGTCTCAAGCTGATCTAATGTTGTACATTACAAAATATCATACAGTATAATAAAGTAGGAGCTTTTGAACCGGTGGGTCGGGACAAATGGAATATCACTTCTGCAGTCTCTATACTGTATATACACACACATACAGCGCATGCTTATACACACACACACACACACACACACACACACACACACACACACACACACACCACAAAGTTGTCTGTGTACTGCAGTGTGTTTTTTCATGTTCTCTGAAAGATGAGAGAGACTAAAACCTCAGGCTCTATCTCTTTGCCCTACTTTGTCCGCTGTTCCCTCATATTTCCCATAGAAATTATTATTATTATGGCTTCCAGAGGAGAGTTGGTGTATTAAAATATGACTATCCCCCCTATTTGAGATATGCAATATGCTCCAGTAGACATACAGTTAGATGTATGAGACTGATATACAATAGGCAATACGACGAGACAAGACTACTATTTATGAATCCACGTATAGTCTAAAGAAATGTCATTGAGATTCAAAGGTCACTGGAATGATGTCGATGTGAAACTTCATATATTTCAGGGTAACAGAATGTGTGTTTTCTCTTTTTCTTTCTATTCCCCTTTTCTCCAAAATGCATGTGTTCTTTTTTTTGTTTCGTTTCTTAAATGTCATTCTAGTGCCATTATAAAAGTGACTTAGCTTTTCAACAGCCTGTGACTCCCGTACTTGTTCTTTTAACGCGAAAGGCCTTATCTTACAGGATTACATTTGAACAAATGCTTTTGATAATGCGCTAGGGCTGCACGATTAATCGAAAAAAGATTGCGATCTCGATTCATAGACCTATCTCATTTCTAAATGATGACGATTTATTTTTATTTATTTATTTATTCTTTAACTTTTTATTTAACTTTTAAATGATGACAATTCTGACTTGAGTTATTTTGTATGTTACAAGAGACTTTTAAGTTTAAGTCAAGTGCACTTTCATATTAAGAAAGAGTGCAATCAATGATTTTATTGAAAAAATAAGAATCGTGTGAGAGAATTGTGATCTCAATTCTTGGAGAGAAAAATCGTTATTCACATTTGAGCAAGAATCGTGCAGCCGTATAATGCGCAGAATTTGACCTATTTCTCCAAGCGGGTGTCCTCACGCCGGTCTAATGTTTCATCTTCGGTTACGGTTTCAGATGAGTCCGGCGGCCCAATCAAGGCTCTTCTTGACTGAGAAACATCAAAGAAGCCTGTGGTTTCAGACGAGACACGTCCATTATTTGCTGTGTTGTTTCAGCTCAGCCAACAGACTCGTCCGCCCGGTCGATGGTATCATAATGTTCTACAACCCGGACGCTGTAAATCTGAGGGGATCACAGTGTATATAATCTCCTGGACAAATATTTGAAGTTGTAAACGGTGGGTTTTTGAAGCTGCTATTACTTGCCATCACATTTAATCATTTCCCCCCCACACAGACAGGTCTCGCTGGATTTGAAAACCCTCCAGCATTTCTGAATAGTAGCCTACATTAGCCACTGCAATATATAAGATGACAAGTAGGCACTTTCTTTATTGCTCTGAACATGAAAACATTGTTGCAGAAAACTAACAGTGTGCAGTTTCACTGTCCATAATTTTGTCTTATGCAGAAGGAGATATCTCCTCATTATTTCTTCCTTGTATCTTTTAATTGTATTTAAATGTATCTATGGCTTTAGGCCTACATGACTTTTCAATCTTTAGTGAAAACCTAGTGATTCTTCAAACATAAATTGCACATTGATAAATAAATCTTAGATGTTGCCACGGAAATAGAAATATATATATATATATATATATATATATATATATATATATATATATATATATATGAATATAGGCTACCTGCAGTAGGCAAGGTATTACATAATAATACATTGTCAGTGTATTATATTCATGGACATGAATGGTAGTTTAATGAGGGGAAATCAATGGCTTAACATTACATTACTTTCTCTTTTTGTGTTTTTATTTATTAAATGTTATGCTAATTTGCTTGCATAATTTAGCGAATTCGATCACTTCAGCTTTGAAGCCAATGGGAATCAGCACGCGCAGTCGCTTAAAACAAGTACCACATACTGTATATTCCAGGAAGAATGTGGTAGTCCTTCGTCAGAAAGTGTCCTGTTGTCCATAATATCGCAGAATGATATAGCCTATTGTAGACACGATGAACTGTGAATGGAACGTTTTTCATAATGATGTAGTCAGCGACAGCGACTCAGTTCAACATGATAGTTGTAATAATGTAAAGTCCAGCCAGAATACTCTTTTGGGATCTTTATTACATTCCTTAAAGTGCAACACAGGTACACAGCTCCCTCGCTTGCTACCTGCTTAGTTCCTCCATAAACTACCTAACTAGGACCCTCCAGGTGAACGCCTGACTGCCTGAATGAAATTAAACCGCATCATAACAATCCCTTACCCCATAGTCATCCAAAATATATATATATATATATTTTATTCCTGTTGTAAACTCTGAACTCAACTTAACCTCTTAACACATTGGTCGCCAAGAACGAGTTAAGCCGTTTTTGCCCGCCATGCGTTGAACGCCAAGAATGACTTACGCCGTTTTTGGGATCAATATAAAAAAATTTCGCCATGGCATTCATAATTCATCCAGCCAACCTCCGGACTGCAGCGGGACCCTGTATGAGATTGCAACGCCTCAATACCGCCGCCTGCTGGATGGTCGGGCGAGTTACACTCTCGCCAAAACCGGAAGTGGCGCTGGTGCATCGAGGAAATCTCTCCGGCAGTAACATCTTGTTACGTGGATCCAGACAAACACTATAGTGCATTTGGATCGCTTTCTAAACTTTATAATCTATATGATTTTGGCGTTTATTGTGCCATACAAACCGGAAATGGATTTAGGAGATCGGCATCAAATAATTGGGATATTTTTCCTCCAGTCTCATCGGCGAACGGTAAGAGGACAGTAACGTTATTTTCAGCCCGATTGTTTATTCATTTCACTGCAAACCATCTGATCAATATATCAACCCATACTAAATAAAGCCGTTACTGACGATCAAGGAATTATAAACGACCCCCCCCCCCTTTCCTTCACGCATGATGAAGCATAATGTATACCGATCATATACATTTGAATTTTTTAATATAGCGTGTATAGGAAAGAAACGCCAATCGATGATCTATGGCCTATAACTCTCGTTTTTGGAATTACAGCAGAAAAGCTTAAAAACATACTTATATTCTAGACGGTATTAACACAACAATGTATGAATGAAAAAATATAACGTTCCCACATCCTGAACGATAGATAATCGATGTTGAATGGGCCATAATAATGTCAATATAGCAATACAATTTAAAAAGTTATAGCCCTGCAAAGAAGGTAAACATCTCCATAGGCTTTCAATGGTGGCAGACTGGGTACAATGATGGGCACAACCCCCGGCGCCCAATGTGTTAAGGATCGGGCAAAAATGGGGCTTGTTTATAAAAAAAATTGACCATTGCATACCCAAAGATTGACTAAAATTTTTTTTAGTGCGAGTAACAGAGGTTTGAACAGTACAAGTTTCTCATTTATTTTTATTGTTGCCAGATGCCTGTTTTTAAGTTCCAGCTGAGAGGTAGGAGCTGAAAAACCTAATAATTCCATAGCCCAAAGTCTCTGTAGTACAGGTCCAAAGTTTATAAAAATCCCATGGAAAATGAATGTTTTACAAATGTTTTTGTAATGTGTGTACCAGTACAAATTCGGCATGATTATCCAAAATGGCCATCCGCTCCCATTCATTCAGAGGCTCTCGTCAAAACAAAGGACTTCTTCATCTACTTGTGTCACCTTCCCCCACTCTCAGTGCCAGTCTGGGATCGCTTTCGGAGCAGACGCTCCTTGGCAGCAATGCTGGTCAATCATTTCCGCCATCAGCGGTGACTGGTCAGTTCAGGACCGTTCACAACCGGACGTCACTCGTCCGAACGGCTTGTCAAATGATGCTCGGCGGATGTTGGAGAATGGAATCATGCAATAGGTTGAGTGTGGTGACGATCGAAAGGCGTCAAATTCAACTTTCCAACAATGTATTGGTTGATCGTGAAAATGCAGCCCGGAGCTGACAGATGAGGGCAAAGTGCCTCTATGTGCACGTGAGTATTGGTATTCCGGCCGTCCGATCCTTAAGTGGTTAAAGTATCTTACCCATTAAAGGAAAACTCCAACATTTTGGGAAATTCCCTGGAGTTAGACAAGAAGATACATACCTTTTTTGTCTCTCTGCATGCATTAGGCTTAGGGAACGCCTGGACCGTTAGCCTAGCTTAGCTTCATTACTGGAAGTGGGTGAGACATTTACACGAGTTCTCTACAGTCATGAAATACACACTCCAAATACAATCAAAATACAACTCCAAAAACGTTCCTGTAAACATGTTGTGACCTGTGTATTTACCACATCTCCCAGTCACACAAGTCACACGAGTCTCCCCGTCACACGAGTCTCCCAGTCACACAAGTCTCCCAGTCACACAAGTCTCCCAGTCACACAAGTATAGCTAATTTCCCAAAATGTTGGAGTTTTCCTTTAAGGCTATACCATTACTAAACAACAGCATTCAGTTGTTTGCATCAGTAGCTTTTCTGCTCTACTTACAACTGTCTTTCTTTATTTTTTCCTCTTTTTTTCTGCTCCAGATGGATAATTCCTCTTAATCTTTCTTGTTTACATGTCGGTCCTGATGCTGGTTAAAAATGTCGGTTTCACGTCAAGGTCTTTTTTGAATTGACATTGACTAAGGGAGTTTCCTACTGTAATTTCATTGCTTATCATCCATTGATTGTTTAAGGCAGAAGGGGTTGTGGTCGCTGCTGTTGAGTATATTCTGTCAGTCCTCGGGGGCCCCCTACTGATGGTGCTCCAAGCAGTTGTCTGTCTTGCCTGTTCAGAAGCTTCGCCTCTGTGGCTATAAACTATATCTCTATAATCCAAAACAAACCCTCCTTCTGCTAAGCAAAAGACATTTGGTTTTGTTTCTGTACTTGCAGGGTTATCAACATGGCATTTAAATGTAAATTTCTCATCAAGCCAGATGCCAAGATATGCATATTATCTAACTCTCTCAATAATGCAAATCATCACAAACAGTACCTATTGCTCTAGAGAACAGCATGCACTTTGTTTTGTTTGCATTGAGTACCAATTTAAAATTAACAAGTGCATCCTGCAAAGTTGTACCTGTAAGAAAAAAAGCTGCAAGAAAACGGTAAATGTCTGGCATCAATGGTTGCCAAATACTTACAGTCAAATTACAGTAAAATCAAATACATTTACAGATTACAACCGTTACGGGTTAATATTTTGATAAAAAATTATTTACTGTATTTGTATGGCATTTACACTTAAAGTAGAAAAACAATAGTAATCTGTAAAATAATACAGTGAATTTCCTGTGAAAAAACCTTTATTTTGTACAGTGCCAGTCAGCAACACTTCAAACTTCAACTTCAAACTTCAAATGACTTTATTTTCCTTTTGGAACTTCATTTGTGCAGTGGTTGAAAGACAAACATACAGTCACAATACATAGACACTCACCACTATATATATAAAAAAAGAAAAAAGTTAAAACTACAATAAAAAGACCACTATATAAAAAAACACCAACTACATTAAAACTACAGTACTTAAAGCATGATATATTAAAAACCATGTGGAGCAGTTCTATATGTATATAAATAATAAATAATAGTAGTACAGGTACATAGTATGTCCATCAGGTGGAAGGGGGAGTCTATTTTAAGGAGTCCAAAGTCCTTGGGGGGGGGGGGGGGGGCAGTCCGGCCTCCACCAGACCTAGGTGTTCATCAGTCTGATGGAGGTTGGCACGAAGCTACCTAAGCCCCTTTTGTTCAATGATGAAGCTCTGTATCGACGGCCTGAGGGCATTCGTTTGTAATGGGTGTGAAGGGTGTGTGTGTTATCTTCAACTATTTGGGAGGCCTTTTTAACTGTCCGTTTCTTGTGGATGCTGCTGAGTGACACAATAGACAATAGTGTCATTCACATCGAGATGAGCCCGACAACCCCTCACAAAAGAGACAATATCATTAAACCCTTAAGCCCGAGCGGACCGGTACCGGTACGAGACAAATTTCACACCATAAATAGATCAATAACAGTCCATATTAATTAATGCTGTGTTTTTTTTTTCAAATGTAGCCAAGAGTAAAGACCCTAACCCTATCAAAACAGCAGTCAAAGGGTATATTCTCAGTATACGTTTGTTTACCAATGATTATAAGTGTTATTAGTTATAAATATCTCTGCGCATCCCAGCGGGAACCGGATGAATTAGACGCAAGAAAATAACGCATCACGAAAGCACTGCTCACAGGTGGAACAAACCTGAACGTTATTGCCATAAAATAGAGCGTAGGTTGTTTCTTTACCTTTCTGTGAACGTCTAGAAAAAACTGTACTTACAGTAGTTCAAGTTCAAGTTCAAGTTCTTTAATAGTTGTCATACAGAAGTACAGAATACTTTCATACAAAATGCTTCTTACTGTTACGCTCCAGAGACTGTGCTAGACAAGATAGTATCAAATAACATAATAACATAATATAGCATGAATTTAGAAGAAGAAAAATGAGGTCACAGTGTTCGGTATAGACATATGTACAATGTTCTGAGTTACCATATAATATACAATACACAATACTATGCAGTGTACTAATGTACAGTACTATCTAGTGCAAAGCAGAAATGGGATGAGGTACAATTTTAGGTACAATTTACAGTAAGGTGTACGAGTTGTAGTGCAATCCTTCATCCATAAATATAAAGTGTGGGGAGTGGGTGCTACAGTGTGTTTGTTTAAAGTGGGTGTGTGCTATAAAGTGTGTGGAGTGGGTGCTACAGTGTGTTTGTTTAAAGTGAGTGTGTGCGTGTGGATGTGTGTGCTATGTGCGTTTGGTGGTTGTTGTTGTGTAGTGTTCATTCATTGTTCGTTTAGCAGCCTGATGGCCTGGGGATAGAAGCTTCTTCTGAGTCTTTCTGTGCTCGCCTTGAGACTCCGGTATCGCTTGCCTGACCGCAGCAGTTCAAAGAGGCAGTTGTTCGGGTGACTGGAGTCTTTAATGATTCTCTTAGCCTTGCCCTTGCAACGCTTGTAGTAAATGTTCTGGAGGGTGGGGAGCCCCCCTCCAATTGTGCGTTCGGCTGAACGTGTCACTCTTTGTAGTCTGCTTCGGTCTTGTGCAGTGCTATTCCCAAACCAGGAGGTGATGTTGCCGGTCAAGATGCTCTCTATTGTACATGAGTAGAAGTTCTTAAGGATCTTCTGGCTGACTTGGAACTTCCTTAGGCGCCTGAGGAAGTAGAGGCGTTGTCGTGCCTTCTTCACAACAC
The DNA here is from genome assembly GCF_963971535.1 of Notolepis coatsorum. NCBI lineage: Eukaryota > Metazoa > Chordata > Actinopteri > Aulopiformes > Paralepididae > Notolepis > Notolepis coatsorum. The sequence continues at coordinate 147,100,487 of NC_140171.1, read as the reverse complement.
TGTCAATGTGTGTGGTCCATGTCAAGTCCTCGGATATGTAGGCTCCGAGGTACTTAAAGCTGTTGACTCTCTCAACCGGTGCCCCGTCGATGCTGAGGGGGCTGTAGTCCTTGACCCCCGACCTCCTGAAGTCCACAATCATCTCCTTTGTTTTGCTGACGTTCAGGGAGAGGCTGTTTTCCTGGCACCATCCCGCCAGGACCTTGACCTCTTCCAGGTAGGCCCTCTCGTCGTTGGCAGAGATCAGGCCCACCACCACTGTGTCGTCAGCAAATTTGATGATTGTATTGCTACTCCGCTGAGCCACACAGTCGTGTGTGTACAGGGAGTAGAGGAGGGGACTCAGAACACAGCCCTGGGGGGCCCCTATGTTGAGGGTGATGGATGAGGAGGTGCAGTTGCCTGCTCTCACCACCTGGGGTCTGCCAGTCAGGAAGTCCAAGACCCACTGGCAGAGGTCATAGCCCAAGCCCAGGTCCCTGAGCTTGGCTATGAGTATGGAGGGGACTATGGTATTGAATGCCGAGCTGTAGTCGATGAATAGCATTCTCACATAGTTCCCCTGCCTCTTGTCCAGGTGTGATGCTGCTGTGTGCAGCACATGGGCTATGGCGTCCTCCGTGGACCTGTTGGGGCGGTATGCAAATTGCAGGGGGTCCATGTTGATGGGGAGGGAGGAGCAGATGTAGCCCTTTACTAGCTTCTCAAAGCACTTCATGGCTATGGAGGTGAGAGCTACAGGGCGGTAGTCGTTGAGGCAAGCAGGCTTGGATTTTTTGGGTACAGGGATAATAGTGGACTTCTTCAGGCAGGTGGGGATGACAGCCTGTTCTAAGGACAGGTTAAATATGTCAGTGAATACTGGGGCCAGTTGGTCGGCACAGACTTTTAGGACGCGGCCGGGGATGCCGTCCGGACCTGCTGCCTTCCTGATATTCACTTTTTTAAAGGTCCGCCTCACCTCATGCTCTGTTACCCTGAACACTGCGCCTCCATCAGCAGCCGACCCCCCCCCCCCCCCCCCCATTGCCGAGGCTTGTGAGCTTGTGAGTAGATTTCATTCACGGTCTTTGCTGCCCTGTTACGGGCGCCTGGTGGCGTGTAGCTTTTCTCCAACGCATCGGCGTTTCCGGGTTCCCGTTTTGCGCTCTGATTGGCCAGGTCATGTGACATGTGCGCCAATCGTGGGATGGCAAGTTATGCGCCTATTTCCGGGTCGAACAGCCTGCAAACTACCTAACGTCTAGTTTATCACTGGTTAAGCTTAGGCGACTCTTTCGAAGTTGGTTAAGGTTAGAGTTTGGAATCAGGGCAGGCCATGCTCTAAGACAAACTCTAACCATAACCAACTTCGAAAGAGCGCCTAAGCTTAACCAGTGTAGAAACTTGCGGTCCCACGATTGGGCGTACATGTCACATGACCTGGCCATTGGCCAATCAGAGACGCGGAAACACGAACGGGTTGGAGAAAGGCTACAGGCCGCCTGGTGGTGCTAAATCCAGATTGAACTCTGCCATTGGAAAGAGGAGATTTTGCCCGATCCATATGCATGACTTGGCCATAATAAGGTAATTTAAAAGCCTGATATTCTCTATTCTATATTCATATTTCAAAATGCATGTGTCCAGATGGCAAAATTCAGTACTGTATCTACAAAAAACCCTGTAAATCATCTGCCCTTTATTCATTTGCTTAGATTTGTTGTACACTTGATCTCAAGATGGTGCTGAATGAGCTCAGTGGCTCTAAATCTTTCATGTCTGGTCAATGATGGAAAAAAAGATAATAATATAAATTTATATTCTCCTTTGGTTCATTACAATTTACTCTAAAAGTAGTTTATTGGATGACCTCAGTGCTCTAGCTACAACTACAAAATCGGGATCAGTCTGAGAGATCAGACAGGATTGAGCACAGCAACCCTGGGAGTTGATCAAGGATGTTGGGGTTCGTGGCTCCAGGGAGGCAGAATGTGGCCGAGTTGAAAAATTATTACGATTCCTGACTATGGAGTCCCCAACTATTAATGTGGTAGGTGGGAAAAGGAGACCAGGGCAGGAGGTGGCGGCTGTGGGTTCTCGAGTACACGGTCTGGTACCACGCTGTATGATGAGGCCTCGAGTGAGGGGAGGGTGCAGGCGAGTGCTTGGATGAGGCAGCGACATCAGACCCGAGAGAAGACCTCCCTGATGGCCGTGGGCAGGGAAGGCTACCAGACAGTGGCGGCTGGTGAACATTATTCTAGGTGGGGCGGTGTCATATTCAATCAGTTTCAGTAACTACAGAACAGTATATATTGAGGCTGAGACTAACTTTTTTGGCATGCCTTCTTTGTGTATTCATCCACAATCTATAGCTCAACATGAAACAATTCGCAATTAATCGGAAAAGTAGCAAAATCACAATATTTACGTTTTCGTTCACTGAGGAATTACACTTCACTTTGGCGCTGCTGACTGATGTCACCACAGCGCAGTGGCGGCCGCACCCCCTTCAGGCCCTGCCTGGTTATATGAGAGTAGGACAAGAAAAGGTATCTTTTTGTTTTTTGTTTTATAGCCCTATAAATAATATAAACATGTTTAAAATGAATAATATTTACTCATTTTAAGTATGTTTGTATTTCCAATGCACAATATAACGTTATTATCGCAATTAAAAAACACTCGTTTTCCAGAGCAGGAAGTGACATCACGTTTTTTTTATTTTTTTTATTTTTTCGTATTTCTCGGCCCGGGCTATACGCGATAGCGCTCTGAGTGCGCGTCACAGTTTGATCGCTGTATCCGTCACAGCCAATCAGTGCATAACGCGTTGTGCGTTGAAATATGACTATTATGTTGGAATCCGGGCGCGATTTGAAGCGGTCTAGCCAGTAGCGTCAAGAATATCTGTAGCCGCATTTCGCGGAGACGCTCTCTGATTGGCCGACGCCAGTATTTTTTTCCGTGGCAGAATTTCACAGAGACGATCTCTGATTGGCCGAATACAATTTCTAATGTTCCAATTCTAGCTTCTAGCTTCCTAGCCTAGGTTGGTTCCTAGGTTGGTCTAGGTTGTTTGTCTTAGAGCGTGCTGTGACTGCAAGTTCTTTAGACTGTTAAGCTTAGGCACTCTTTCAAAGTTGGTTAAGGTTAGAGTTTGTCTTAGAGCATGGCGATAGAACGCCAGGTAGTTTGCAGTCTGTTCGAGCGGAAATGGACAAAGGAATGTACTTGTTGAGTGTTGTGCTAACGAGCTAACACTTGGCTATATGGCGGATTATACACGTTTATCAAGCTCTCCTGCCCTGGACGTTTCAACTAAACAGTGAGTCTCTCTCTCTCTCTCTCTCTCTCTCTCTCTCTCTCTCTCTCTCTCTCTCTCTCTCTCTCTCTCTCTCTCTCTCTGTGCTTAACGTTAACGTTTGTAAATAGTTTTTTTTAGGAGCAGTACTGTTTAGTACAGCAGGCTACTGCTGGCCATTCATGAAGCGAGACATTGCTGATTGTTTATTTATTTTATAACACAAGACTATGACTACCAACTGCCTAGCCAGCCGTGTATCAATCTTGGATGCAATAATAACGTTACAATTACCACACTGACTATGTCGATGGCTCATTGATTTAACTACTGCAGCTCTCT
>NC_140171.1:146971859-147091859 GCF_963971535.1 Notolepis coatsorum | reverse complement strand
AGATATGACACGTCCAAGAAAAATCACATCTTCATATCAGTGTTGAGTGAGACACGACAAAACCCCTAAACCCATCTTTTGTTTTCATTTGATCAGCTTTGTTTTCATTTGTCATTCCCATCTGGTATTTATTGTAAGTCTGAACAGAGCTCTCCGTCACTTTCTGGTCAGACGCTCGTGTTAGACTTGTCTCTGGTTGTAAACTGAGGATACTTTTCTGTGGCCACAGAAATAAACTATGTTCTTTTTTATACAATTTGACTCATCTGAATTTCTACAGTTCACTGTCTTGGCTCATTTAAAATATTCCACAACAATAGTTAGTAAATATTGAATGTACATGACCTGGCGACAGGGTCTTTTTATTACATGAATGAGTGTAATGAAGCGAGTGGCAGCCAACTTTTAGCTTTTGAAGTATAATTCTGTGAGTGAAGCGCTGGTTTCCCAAAATAATTCAGACTGGAGATTGTTTTCAGCGGCAATGGCCCAGTTGGTGAAAAGGTGATTTATTCAGCATTCAAAGTACAGGCTTCACAGCACAGCAGCAACAGTTCCATCCTTGACACAGCCTCGACTAGACTGAGTCCCTTACAATGGTCAAACCGGGTTCTTATATCTAAATTGTTGACCCCTATTCTCATCAAAAATGAGCTGCTCCAAATCACACGTATTACAAAGGTTTCTTTGATAAACAGGTTTTAACAACAATGGTCTTAAGATAAGATAAGATAAGATAAGATATTCCTTTATTAATCCCCTTGGGGAAATTCCAGCGACACACACATACAGCTCATCGTCTCATTAATAATAACAACATCACAATCATTACATTTTTACAGTAACAACGGCACAGCATACATTCACACAGACATGTACATTTGTTGACACATGTCATCTACAGCAGCGGTTCTCAACAGGGGTTCCGCGGCACACAGGGGTGCCGCGGAGAGCTGCCAGGGGTGCCGCGAGATGCCTGGCAATGTTCTTTAAAAATATAGAATGACAACAGTCTTATTTTGAAAATCCTATAGCGGGTCTCATTTCTGCCCACGCGCAGCTCCAGCTATAATAACTAGGCTCCGACAGCTAGCAACATTCAGGTCATTATGATACTCTTATTTTGAAAATCTGTGGTGTCGTGACTCATATCCGCTCTACAGCACACAGCCAATAAGGATGCATCTCCACACAGAGCAGGATGAGCAGTAGCGTCTCTCAGCTCAGCAGCAGTAGCGTCTGGAACAGTGAACACGCACATTGAAACAGAGCAAGGATAGTGTTTTTGCGACCCAAAACAAATCCCTGCTGTTTTATTCCGTAACGGGTCAAATGCATATAACATGCTTTGCAATCCTTGCCATTCCTTTATGACCACGTCGTGTTTAAGAACGGAATTAATGTCCCGTTAGCATAAGCTAACAACAAGCTCTTGGCTGCATCCTATGCTGCAATGTCTACTCCTACACTAACGTGTTGGGGCTCACTCTTGACCAGGAATTTGAGCTATTGAGCAAATCTAACCATGCCTATAATGACTAGTTAAATGTACTGCCATTTCGGTTTTATTTTCTACCTGGGAGCATGACTTAACTAATGGTAGAGTAATTATGTGGAGAAAAGTTTAGCTTCTACAATAATTACCTTGTTTGACTCCTGTTCCTCTGACCCCCCACAGCCAAATTAGTGTTTTAACTTTACTACTTTACAAGTATGGTCTTGTCAATATTCCAATGTACAGTTTTGCTTGTACAGTTGTACAGTGTCCCCACCCACCCCTCCTACCCAACCTCCCCCCACCCACCCAACCACCTCCAATGTACAGTACCCCCCCCCCCCCCCCCCCCCCCCCCCCACCTACCCAACCACCTCCAATGTACAGTTTCTACGTCAAATGTATATACTTTTTTTCTGGACTCTTTTTGTATCACAAACAGTACTGTATTTGCAAATCTGGTATGTCATAAATGTATAGATGTAGCAGTACTGTCTATCTGTATGTCATATATGTTACGATGAATTGAAAATGGGGACCCTGATGTAAACAAGACGAAAGTCTTTCTCTGGTCTGCATCCCCTTAACACTTGTATGTATTGAGCTGTACTGTACCCATTCTGCAATCTGTTAATAAAGTTTTCAATCAATCAATCAATCAATCAAGCTAAAGCCCTGTTCAGAGCGACAGAGACTGGGAAGGAGGGGGGGGGGGGGGGCATTCTCCCTCTGTGTGTGTGATATGATGAAGTCAGACGACTATATTATATTGATAGTAAATGTACCGAGGGTGGACAGACAGATGATGTTGATATATAAACATAAAAAATACAATACATAATAAATGTATCCATGATCATCATGCAACATAAAACAATTGCAGGAACGGTTTGGGAGAGGAAGGTGTTTTAGGTTGCGTGTTCCAGGGGATGGAGGGGCGGGATCGGGGGAGGCTGGGGGATAGGACTTGGGTGATGAAACAGTGATCAGGGGTGGGTCAGGGCCCCACCCTGGGTTTCTGTGTGTGTGTGTGTGTGTGACGGATCTTATTGGTCTACTCTGCGTTGTGTGTTAAAGGCTGATGTCCCGAGGGGGAGTCGAACAGGGGGCTCCCGCTCCGCGGGCGACGACATAGACCGCTGCACTAAGAAGTGAATCCACTAATAAGTACCGTACCTATGCGTCTATTAACCCTGTTATGAGGAAGTGAGTTTAACTTCCCAGTCCGCTTACTGCCACAGTCACTTCTCAACACACCTGTTTCTGTGACTGTGGATAATACTCACGGGCACCCGATACATGTGCGTGCGTGCGTGCGTGCGTGGGTGCGTGTGTGTGTGTGAGTGCCTGTCACATGAAACTAGTGTGTGATTGATTAGGTCAGTCTGGGGGATTGTGTCCTCCGGCCTATGGGGTGTGGCAATTTAACAACATAGTGTGTCTTTCTTAGGCTGGAGACAAATGTGTCTAAAGTCCACATATTGATATTATTTATCTAGCTAGTTTTAATTTAATCTTAAATCAATGGCCCTATGAATCAAATGTGTTACTTCACTTTTTTCGCTACTATTTTTGTATTTATTGTTTCTCTTACAACTTTCTTTCCTTTATTTTGATTGGTTTACTGTAGCAATGTAAGTGCTTATGCATCGTTTTTTTTTTGCTATTGTAAATAACTTGTAGCCAGCTAGACGTTAGTTTCCAGTTAGGACTAGTTTAGTTAGAACAGTGGAGTTTGTCAACAACAACAACAACAAGGCTCATGACTGTTTATACGTGCAATGAGCTCGAGTTCAGAGAACCTTCCTGCCGGGAAGACTCACAGACGGCGGGGACCAAGAGCGGGCAGGATCCTGAAGGAGAGGCGGCAGGGAAACAGGAGGTCTTCCACCCGTGCGGTCCATCGGCGGACCGCAAATGATATCACGTCATAAATCATTATCTCCAGACTGTTTGACAAAAGTATCGTTTTTTTTCTCAAACGTATTCAAGTATAAACATCATAACCACGTCATAACAGCATTTATAATGTATATTATCATCAATACGTTAGTTTACCAATAGGTTAAAGTGTTATTAGATAGATTTTCATTCTCGATTTGGTCTTGTTTAGTTCGCGAAAGTCACCATTTTGGGAAAGTTTGAATGTCGGGAATTTTTTTTTGCTGCCATTTTTTAAAGGACATCGCTAGCTCTTGATCAGCGTTGGCATTTTTCAGAACGACCTTCCCAAAAGGCTCTATGGGGTTTCAAGCTTCATACTTCTGTATGAATCTTTTTAATAACTCTTATTATTCGGGATAATAAACCACAACACTTAACGTTATTGACATATATTGAAGTGCAGTTAGTTTCTCTTCCCTATTTTTAGCATGCAGCAACATTTAGATTTGAAATTAGTTTCAAAACGGTTGCACCCTGGTGAAAATAAAAAAGTAGAGTAGATTACAGTAGATTTCATTATCTGTTCTTATGCACGCCTGGTGATACTAAATCCAAATTGAACTCGGCCATTTGAAAGATAATATATGTATATATATAAATGTGCGAATTGGCTATAATAAGGTCATTTATAAGCCTGCTATTCTATATTCTATAATAATATTTCAAATAGCATTGGTCCGGATGGGAGAATTCAGTACTGTATCTACAGAACCTTCTGTTTAATCATCTTCCCTTTATTCATTTCCTTAGATTTTTGTACACATGATCTCAAGAAGGTACTGAACGAGATCAGTGGCAGTTCTTCATGTCTGGTCATTATTAGCATGGTGTTATTCACTGTCAAAGATGCAAAGAAAAAATCATAATTCATATTCTCCTTTGTTTCATCACAATTTAAGCAAGCCTAGTAATAGACACAATATTTCTGACACTGGGAATAGATACCAAGAATATGCAAATAGTCCTTGTAGAAGTGGAGCAATATTCCATTTACTTAGGTGTGTATTTTAGGCGGATTTTCTGAAAATAGGGCTCCGGGCTTAAGAGGTTAAAGGAAATTAGCTTATTTGCCATCTACCCTGGAGTTAGACAAGCATATAGATACCCTTTTCTTCTCTGTGCATGCATTAGGCTTAGGGAACAGCCGCACTGTTAGCCTAGCTTAGCGTCATTCACTGGAAGTAGGTGTGCCAGTGTAGCCTAGTTCCCAACAGTCATGAAATACACTCCAAATACAACTCCAAAACGTTCCTGTAAACATGTTGTGATCTGTGTATTTACCACATGGAGAAAAAATTATAATAATTGACATTTTAGTTAGCAGATATATACTCGGATTTTTTTTTTCTGAACCACTGCTGCCTGGGCGCACAGATTTCATCACCTCAAAAGCCCTGTTGTTTTTTGAAAAAGTGGTTCGGCATTTTTTTTTTTTATATATACTAAATAGTAAACATGCCCATACGGTGTGCAATTTGCTCCTGGTATCTGTCAGCGCAGTTGGCTCACAGAGTGCAATTTGCTCCTGATATGGTCAAATAGTATAAATACTGTCCATGCAACAGTACGCATGTCCGAGGACAATGGCAGACAGAAAACAGAAGCTTAAATTCTCTGATCGGCAATTGGAAGTCCTGACGAATCAATAATGTCCTTGGGCCAAACACTTTTTTGGTACCAATTGGGTGGGCAAATTCTAGATTTATTCCTATACATCCCTATAGGTGCAATTATAATACGTGATCATGGCCATGTCTCTAGTACCCCCACAACCCGACCTATGAGCGAATCTATGAAGGGGGGGGGATATGGCAGGATAATTATTTTGCCAAAACTCTGGTTAAAGTTTTCTATAACCACTAATAAGCATACATGTGTGTGTGTGTGGGGGGGGGGGGGGGGAGGAACTGATAAGACAGTTGGATGTCTTTTGATCCAATCTGAGTGTGAGTCTCTGAAGAATCTGCACTGGAAATGTATACACTGGTAAACACATCATACTCTCATTAAGGTCATTAAGGTCTGGCACCATGCCATGGGCTGTGGAAGTGGGTAGATTCCAAGGTAAACTTGAGGAGGAGCGGTTGTGTGTTCTCCGTGATCTGGGAGTGGTGGAGGATGAATTTAATTTATTTTTTCACTGCCCCTTGTACACCGACTTGAGGAGTTTTTTTTTTTTTTGAGAAAGTTCAATTTGTAAATCCGGATTTGTTTTGCAGTCAAGAGTTGTATGTTGAGTTGGTTTTTTGTGGAGGAGATTTTCAGTTTTGCAGGATCTTTGGAGAAGGCATGGCACTTGAGACAAAACACATTATATCCTATAGCATTTGATGTGAATTCCTCTTGTTTCTTTGAAGTACATTGTTTACAGCTTGTTATTATGTTTTCTTTCATTTTCTTTTTTGTGACCATCTTGGTCTATAATGTAAATCTAATGTAATGTAAAGCTAAATGTAAATGTATATGATCACTTATTGTTTATGTGTGTCGTAAGCCCATATGGGCTGGGCATACATCTATCTGTATGTAAGACACAAAACATTTTTGTGTCTTTGTGATTTTTGGAAAAGAAGAAAAAACTAATTTTCCAGCAAATGTGTACACGTTTTTAGTTTATATTTTGAAAAGAAGTCCCACAAGGTGTATCAACAAGTTTGCAAAAATACAAGAACACAACAACCATTGTGCAACAAAATAAGGTGACTTTTAAACAAAATATGTTTTGTATAATAAGGCAGTTGTCACAAGTCATGTGATCGCCGTCTGTGTATGTAATGTTAAAATGCACAGGTCACACGAGTCAGTTAGGCAGATGGTACTGTAGGCTGGACAAGATTTTTTATTTTTATTTTTATTTCTAATTTCTTTTATTTTTATTTAACCTTTATTTAACCAGGAAGTCCCATTGAGATACAAGATCTCTTTTGCAAGGGAGACCTGGCCAAGATGACAGCAATAACATTTGCAAAATATCAGACAGCAATAAAATTGTTATGGTTTGTAACCGACCCCAATCGCACAACACAAGACAGGTATGGTGGTTTGCCAAGAAACAGATATTTATTGTGAACAGGGAAAAAGGGCACTGTCCCTTTAAGGGAGAAAACAACAAAACACTGGAATAACGCCTAAGGGAAGGTTAAGGGAACGCCTTGGGACAGAGGAACTAGAGACTAGGTAAACCAGGGACAAGGAGAACTAGGGAGAGAGGACTAGGGACTAGGAGAGCTAGGGATAGAGGACTAGGGACTAGGAGAACTAGGGATAGAGGACTAGGGACTAGGAGAACTAGGGATAGAGGACTAGGGACTAGGAGAACTAGGGATAGAGGACTAGGGACTAGGAACTAGCTGGAACTAGAAGGGGGGAACTTGGGACCAGGAACTAGGAAACAGAGGGGACTGAGGCCCGCGGAGGCGGGCTGGGGAACAGGGAGGAACTGGGGAACAGAGGGAACAGGTTCTGGGGAACAGAGGGCCAGGTTCTGGTGACAGAGGGAACAGAGGCCCGCGGAGGCGGGCTGGGGTACAGGGAGGAACTGGGGACTGGTGGGAAAACATCTGGGCCGCTCTGCAGGACAGAGGAGAGAGTTAATGCACAAAAGGGAAAAAACAGAGCAGGTGCAGAACAGTCCAAATAACAAAGTGAACAAAGTAATAATATCTTCGTGTGACAAACACACAGGGGGAGATGTAAAGTCCAAAAATACTATTCTAAGTGAGAACCAAAAACAGAGGCATTACGCTGGGAGATGAAATGTCCAAACTAACTAACAGAGGCAATACGCTGGGAGATGAAATGTCCAAACTAACTAACAGAGGCAATACGCTGGGAGATGAAATGTCCAAACTAACTAACAGAGGCAATACGCTGGGAGAGTGACATCAATATCAAAACTCACCCAGGCGTATGCGTAAAGGTAAAGGGGCAGCAGCGGGAACGGGGGCAAGGGCACTACGCTGAGTGAGTGACATCACAATCAAAACTCACCCAGGCGTATGCGTAAAGGTACGGGGACAGCAGCGGGAACGGGGGCAAGGGCACTACGCTGAGTGAGTGACATCACAATCAAAACTCACCCAGGCGTATGCGTAAAGGTACGGGGACAGCAGCGGGAACGGGGGCAAGGGCACTACGCTGGGTGAGTGACATCACAATCAAAACTCACCCAGGCGCATGCGTAATGGTACAGGAACAGCAACGGGAACGAAGGCATCGCCACCGGGGCGGCTGGCTGTCCGAGCCGAGGGAGAGAGTGCTGGAACAGTGGCGGTGACGAGGGCATCGTCCACCGGGTAGCCGCTGTCGGAGCCGAGGAACAGAGTGCTGGAACAGTGGCGGTGACGAGGGCATCGTCCACCGGGTAGCCGCTGTCGGAGCCGAGGAACAGAGTGCGCGCCACACCTTGGTGTGCGCGTCGGAACAGGGAGCTGGAACAGTGGCGGTGGCGAGGATGTCGTCCACCGGGTAGCCACTGTCGGAGCCGAGGAACAGAGTGCGCGCCACACCTTGGTGTGCGCGTCGGAACAGGGAGCTGGAACAGTGGCGGTGGCGAGGATGTCGTCCACCGGGTAGCCACTGTCGGAGCCGAGGAACAGAGTGCGCGCCACACCTTGGTGTGCGCGTCGGAACAGGGAGCTGGAACAGTGGCGGTGGCGAGGATGTCGTCCACCGGGTAGCCACTGTCGGAGCCGAGGAACAGAGTGGCGCGCCACACCTTGGTGTGCGCGTCAGAACAGAGAGACGCATCGGGGTGCGTCTGCCAGGAGGAGTGTGCCAAGCACGAAGGTCTGGAAGATGCGCGTCGGCGCGCTGAGGTCTGGAGAGCGTGCCAAGCTCGAAGGTCTGGAAGATGCGCGTCAGAGCGCTGGTACGGAGGAGCGTGCCAAGCTCGAAGGTCTGGAAGATGCGCGTCTGTGCGCCGGTACGGAGGAGCGTGCCAAGCTCGAAGGTCTGGAAGATGCGCGTCAGAGCGCTGGTACGGAGGAGCGTGCCAAGCTCGAAGGTCTGGAAGATGCGCGTTGCGCGCTGGTCTGGAGAGCGTGCCAAGCTCGAGCGTCCTTGGAAGATGCGCGTTGCGCGCTGTGGACTGGAGAGCGTCTGCGCTGGTCTGGATGTGCGTCAGGACGACAGCTGCGCGGGGGGTCTGAAGTGGATGACTGGGATGCCTCCCGTGGAAGTCTAGGGAGCGCAGACCAGTCCCACTCTCAGGCAACGGCGACAGCAGGCGAAGGCTGGAGCAAACATCTCGACGCCGGAGAATGGAACAGCATAGGCAGACAGAGGATCTCCCGAAAGAGTCTAGATGTTTAGAGAATATGACTCGGCAAGTATACAACACGACCCCACGCCAAAACGAGGGGAAGCGCCCTGGTATTTAAAGCCCACAGGGGGACTAATTAGCCTGCCACCACAGGTGCGAGAGATAATAGAATATCAAACAGGTGTGGCCACTAAGGGTAAGGAACGAGAGGGTGGGGGCTAGAGAGAGTGAGTAGGGAATTCCTAACAGTAGGCTTAAAGAAGACAGAGAATAGGGAATTCCTAACAGTAGGCTTAAAGAAGACAGAGAAAAGGTAGTGAGCAGCGGGCAAAACCTCACAAAAATGTGCATGTATCACACAAGAACATAATAAAAGTGCATGTATATACAATATACAATACATCACATGTAAACACAAAAACACAAAACAGAATTGTCTACATAATTGTAAAAGTGTATGACAGTAAAATACAGGGTAATAATACAGTAATTTTGCAGTTGGGACCCGACTACAGAAAGTGACAAAACAATTATAGAAACGTGTGAAGGGCACAATATTTCCTTGTTTAAGCCACTGCAACGCCTAAGCCTGAAGAATTTACTACATGACCGGGACGTTCTAACTTGTTGGCCGACAGGATTCGGGAAAAGTTTGGTCCGTTCGGAGGCAGCTTCCAGGGGAAGTACACCATACACACTTTCGGCCGTAGTTCGTTCTTTACCAGGCTTTATCTCACGGAGGAGATAAAACTGGGAACGAGGTTAGGCAGATGGGGATTTTTGAACGTAACAAGTGTTCTGATTGGCTGAGGACATGGACACTAAGCCAGGGCGATGCAGCAGTGTGAGGAGATTACAGTTTGACAGAAATCTCAATTTGGCAAAAAAATTACTAAGGCAATTATCGTATGAGGCTAACGACATGTAGGTACACACACGTGCAGTACATAACTACACACATGTTGATGTATATGTATAGATGAGATTCGTCATATACTGTTGCCCATATAAATGTACATTTAACTGTATATAATGTGGTGATTTTACTCTTTTCATCCTGCTCATTGCTGTATCACAAACAGTATTGTATTTGAAAATCTGGTATAGATGTAGCAGTACTGACTATCTGTATGTCATGTATGTCATATATGTCCTGATGAATTGAAAATGGGGGACCCTGATGTAAACAAGACGAAAGTCTTTCTCTGGTCTGCATCCCCTTAACAATTGTGTGTATTGAGCTGTACTGTATTGTACCCATTCTGCAATCTGTTAATAAAGTTTTCAATCAATCAATCAATCAATCCATTTAATTATTTAGCTTGTAATCTTTTTTTGGTATTCCTTGCCTCCACTGCGCTGTGGTACAGTCATTAAAAACACAAAGTTCCTCACAGGGGAATAACAAAGATTTGTTATCTTATTAGTGTGGATCTGAAATATGCGTTGAAGAGCACTCCGGTCCCAAGCAGCTGTGTAAACAAATCATTTAGAACTGTACAAGAGCTACAGTATTTACCACCTTGCACAAGCTTCTCCAGTGTGAGCGCCTGTACTCATCCAGTGACATTCCTGTTCAGAGAGCAGAGCACTCTCCCCTTTGTCTCTTATGGCACGGTGGTGTAGTGGTTAACACTGTCTCCTCACAGCACGGTGGTGTAGTGGTTAACACTGTCTCCTCACAGCACGGTGGTGTAGTGGTTAACACTGTCTCCTCACAGCACGGTGGTGTAGTGGTTAACACTGTCTCCTCACAGCACGGTGGTGTAGTGGTTAACACTGTCTCCTCACAGCACGGTGGTGTAGTGGTTCTGTATCGTTAGTGGCTTAGCTTGGCATCGCTACTGCACTATCTCGCGTACGTGCACGCGTACTGAATAAACCACAAATGTACCTCTAATACCAGTATTAGTCTGACCACACCCCTCATCAGCTTACCTTCATAAGCAGGTGTGTGGTCACCTGCTCTCCTCCTTCTCGCTTTCACCACAAGGAAGAGGTGCCTCGGTAGATCCCCACACTTGACACCATGATGGAAGAAATTGGATTAGGAACAGCTTGGGAAACAAGGATACGTTGACATCATATCTTTATTTTCTCTCTCACTATTTTCGAGAAAATACGGCGATATTGTCTTCGTACTGGAGTGTCTAGAAGATGATGATCATTCTACAAACCCTCCACCGGTTTTCGTATTGGGAGCACGCCGCTGCATGCTTCTCAACTGCAGTTCCTTGCTGTGTTTGTTGGGGTGAAACCTGTCAGGCCACAGCTGAACTGTCGGACATGCCGCTGTTGTGAGGAGCGGTGCGTTCCAGGTTGGGTGAGTAGTGTTTGCTGGCGGGCTCCACTTGTCTGTTAGTGCTATGGGGGCTACTTGACGAAGTTTATGGAAACCGGCCCCAGGCTAGGGTCCTTTGTTTAGCCGTCTAGGCGACAGAAGGCCTTGGTCTGGCGACCATTATAGTTTTAACTAGTGGGCCGCGACCATTGACACTGGTGATCCCTGTGTGTTCTGGACGAGTGGATTCTCTCTGTCACCGTGTTAAGACCCCATCTTTCATATCCAAATGAGAGTATTCCTTCACGAGGGGATATGTGCATGTAATGTGCGATAGCGGCAGATTCATGTTCAAAGTCAGCTATACAGGCCAGTTGGTACTGTGCTGATCCGTCGGACGTGGTAATGTCGCCGTTGTGAAGCGGTGTTGACGTCTTGTTTTCTCTTTTCTCTTAAAAAGTGAGGAGGGTTCAGAACGGCGGCCTGTCTGGGTGAGTGTTATGTCATTGTTTACATGTTCATAGCTTACGGTTAGCCGGTCGGTGGCCTGGCGCGGGGTAGCTTGGCTTCTCGCGCGCCGCCGGGAGCTCGCTCCTGATCGCGTGCGTCGTAGATCGGCGTCTCGCGAGCGGAAGCAATAGCACCCGAACGGTTGGAGCAGCCGTTAGCTTGATGCTATTCTGTTGAACGTGCTTTGATTTTAACATGTTTTACACTCTTGACCACGACGTCATCCTTGACAGGGGATGTTCGTCGACCCTGCCTGAGCCTAGACGGGGATTGCGTCAACAAAGAGGACTGTAGCGACTGGTGGAGCGGCGACGCTGCCCGGATCGAACAACACGGGACGGCTGTGTTCTACGGTGGCTTGTGACTGCACTTCGCTGATCTGCGTTCCGGGCAGGTACGGGGTTGGCCAGACCTCATAACACGTCTTCTGGTTTTACCTTGCTAAATGTATTGTGAATAACGGTGTTTTTTCCCAAAACGTGTGTTGTTGCAATGCATTTGAGATACGTTGCGGGTTGTGTGTGAGCTGTTTTTGTCACTGGCAGTTAGCTTCTCCGTGCAGATCGTGATGTATTGATCTGGTTGTTGTGTGAGAAACATCATGGTGTTTATGTGTACCGTGTACTCACTACTAAGGCAACTAACCTATGAAGCTATGCTTGGTGACGAGTGAGTAAAAGAATGTTCTTTCTCAGACTGTAATGACAATGAACAGTGAGTTCACACATTAACAGGTTTTCCTGTTTTAACTGGCCGTATTGAGGGTAAAATAGGAGGATTGTGTTTCCCCCCCCGGTTCCCTGGGGACTTTATCACCTCCTATCAGACATGTTGTGCATTAATTGTGTCTTTTGTGTGGTAGGGATACGATGTAACTCTCAGCTTGATTGCTGAGGTTGTGCTAAATCTGCTGGAGAAACTTATTTCCTAAAGGGAAATTGGTTTGGTTGCTGTCATGTGTGCTTAGCAAGGCCTGTGGTCGATACTAATCAAGAATGATGTATTCTCTCATTGTGAAAAAAACGGCGTTCCTCTGTTGAGTGTTTTTGCCATTTTTTGTAGGTGATGATGGGTTGTGTGTGTCATGTGACCTACAACTGGGTTGTACTGGCCACAGAAGCACATGTGTATGTTGGACCGGGGTTCTTAGAGCCCTCTCTATTCTGTGTTTTTCCTTAGTAAAAATCAGATAGCAGGTTAGCTCGTGCGCTGTGTGGAGCTGTGAAACGCTTCATAGAGCTGACTATGACTGTGTCATATTCTCTTTTTGTCGTTACGTCGTATCATGGGTGTGGGGTCGTAAAGGGGTGAACTGGTAACCTTTCCTCTCCCCATTGTTCTGTCGGTCAGGGGTACACCCCCTGTCCTTCAAGGTTCCCGTCACGTGGCGGTTCGGCACGTTACGGGGGGGGGGGGGGGGGGGGGGGAGGGAGTTCCTGGTCCCACGGCCTGGTATATTGGGCGTGTGCACCGCAGGAATTCCCCCGCCATAGAGTACGTCACCGTGCGCGTCTCTGTTGGTAGGACTTCCGTGTGCTGTTCAGGTCCATGTGATGGATCTGTTTTCAGGGGGGGTGGTCAGGGCTCCTCCTCACCAAGCGCCTACTCAGGCCTTCTGTGAGTTCGGACTCCTTCTTCCATGTGAGGAAGCCTCCATCAGAGTACAGAGCCTTCCTCCTCAGATTGTCAAAGTGAGTGGACCCTCTAGAAGGGTCCTTTTCTATTGTATGTATATTCGATTCAATTCGTTTATTGAGTGTGTATGGGTTCGGTGCCTCTTCCCCGGAGGCCCTAAAACCAGTTTTTTACATGGCTCAAGGTGCAATATATTCTTTTCAATCTGTACAGCTCGCGTGGGAAGTCTCTCTGGGGATCCCCGTCTCTTTCCTATGGGAGGGTGGTGGGATGTAAAAATGTGAACATTTTTTACCCCGGCTGTGTAGACTGGGATACATACTGTTGATGCTTCCTTCTTTCTATTCCAGAAGTGTTGGAGTTAGGGAGTGTCACACCCCTCTTGTCGTTCCCCTGGGCGCCTTGGGGATTCAATGACAGGTCTAAATAGCCTGTTCATTGATGGGGGTGTGTCCCGACGCACGTATAGTGCTAGCTCGCTGTAAACAGGCGATTGACTGGCACGCCTTAGTTGCTTGTGGTTGAAACAGCGTTTTTATAAAGCAACTGAGATGGGGGTTTTTCCTCTTCCGGCGACCACATCCCATGACCTGGGTGGGTTGTCGACGGATTCTCGTTCATGTCTGGGGGATGATGACGGGATGGATCTGAACATATGTAGTGGGGTCTCACGCCCTTGGGGTGGGCCACCAGGCGCGGTTCGTCCGAACGTCTGGGTGGCGCCTTCTTTTCATGTTAAGATCAACACGCATATCTGCCCTTCTCCTGGAGTAGGCATGTCGGCGTGGTTAGGGCACGGGACTGGTTCTGGTCACGCTGGTCCAGATCAGTTGAACCCGTTGTCCGCCGGGGATGCAGATCTGCTGTTCTGGTACCCTGAGGGACTTGGGCTTTTTTCAGGGGGAAAAATGCCAGGTCGGTCTGGGTGTCACAGGGTTAAGCGCTATGGAGACCCTGGTTGGGTATGTTTTTACTCAGCACTGTCGTCATGGCTTACAGCCATGCCATTCTGTACGCGCTCGATCTCGTCGGATCTCGGCCGCTACACAGGTTGGTCCTGGTTAGTACTTGGTTGGGAGACCGCCGGGGAATACCAGGTACGGTGTGCTTAGGGGCTGGTTCTCCATTATTTTTCGCTCCTCTCTCACGCATGGCGAAGAGGGGCCTGTGGGGGTGGTTTTTTGACCTCCTCTGGTGACCCTGTGCTTCCCGTACCGCCAGGCCCGGTCCGAAGTGATGTTTGCGACCCGTAGGCCTGGGTTAACCCTTTTTGGAAACTGAAACACTTGTACTGCGGTATAGCCGGTGTATACCCGCGGGTGTGTTTTGGAGTTTTTTCTTGAGGGGTTATAGGAACAACCACCGCATTGGGTAACACCGAGGTGGTTGATTCCCTGGTGTGTTGGAGCAGTGTCAACTCCCGGGTTCACCGTTTGAGGGTGCCCCTGCACGTTCATGACGTCTGCCAATCGTGTCAGCCTTCTCTGCCTCGACCCCTCTGGGTGGGGGTTGTTAAATGGAGGCTTGGTCATGCAACACCGCCAGCTTACGCTCCTTCCGCCGGGGCGGCTGTGTTCAGCTGTCCCCTCTGGCGCCTGTCTCGTCCGCAGTCTCCAGGCTAGGGTTAACAGCCTGTTGCCTGGTTTTTCCCCGGTGCGCTGCCTGCTTCCGTTGGTTAACCTTTTTGTGTGCTTACGGCCATGCTGACTGCCTATTCTGCAGGGTCAGTGTGCCAGGCGGTGTGCTATTGGGGGGACGGGGCCCGCTCGGCTTACGGCCATACCGACCTGAACACGCCCGATCTCGTCCGATCTCGGAAGCTGGGCAGGTTCTGGCCTGGTTGGTTCCGCCTGGGAATACCAGGTGCAGTAACTGAGGGGCCTTTGTCCGAATACGCTGGCGATGTGGGGGGCGGGGCACTACGTGCCCACCTGGTGGGGTCTTGATGCTGGCATCATGGACTTCTCCGGGCCCCCATTCTAGGGAGTCCAGTCCTTTTGGTGGGTCTGGGTCTTCCTTCGTGCTCCGCTGCTACGGCCTTGCCACGGGGTTGGGTTTGCCCTTGACCCCGTGATTCTGGGGGCAGTAACGAGGTTGTTCCTCCGTTCGTTCCCGGGTGGCATGCGGGTTGTGCGTGTGTGTAGTCGTGGGGTCGAGCCACGGTCTGCTCACCCTGTGCGTTGAGTTGCTTGAGTGCCTCTTCGCACGGTCGGGTCCGTCGCCCTCCCGTGACGTCCCTAATAGGGGGGCTACCCTCCATTAGGGGGGGTCGGGGGGGCTCGGCCCTCCCTGTTCTGATGGTTTTGGGGGGCTGTCAGCGGGGTGTATTTGTCAGCCAAGTGGCTCCGCTTGGCCTCCCTTGTGCAGTAGCGATGCCAAGCTAAGCCACTAACGATACAGAACGTTAGGTTATGACTATAACCAAGTTCTGTTAGTTAGGGGCGATGCTTGGCATCGGACGGCCGCTGCAGCCCTTGTCCTCACCTTGTGGTGAAAGCTTGGGAAGGAGGAGAGCAGGTGACCACACACCTGCTTATGAAGGTAAGCTGATGAGGGGTGTGGTCAGACTAATACTGGTATTAGAGGTACATTTGTGGTTTATTCAGTACGCGTGCACGTACGCGAGATAGTGCAGTAGCGATGCCAAGCATCGCCCCTAACTAACAGAACTTGGTTATAGTCATAACCTAACGTTAACACTGTCTCCTCACAGCACGGTGGTGTAGTGGTTAACACTGTCTCCTCACAGCACGGTGGTGTAGTGGTTAACACTGTCGCCTCACAGCACGGTGGTGTAGTGGTTAACACTGTCTCCTCACAGCACGGTGGTGTAGTGGTTAACACTGTCTCCTCACAGCACGGTGGTGGTTAACACTGTCTCCTCACAGCACGGTGGTGTAGTGGTTAACACTGTCACCTCACAGCACGGTGGTGTAGTGGTTAACACTGTCTCCTCACAGCACGGTGGTGTAGTGGTTAACACTGTCGCCTCACAGCACGGTGGTGTAGTGGTTAACACTGTCTCCTCACAGCACGGTGGTGTAGTGGTTAACACTGTCTCCTCACAGCACGGTGGTGTAGTGGTTAACACTGTCTCCTCACAGCACGGTGGTGTAGTGGTTAACACTGTCTCCTCACAGCACGGTGGTGTAGTGGTTAACACTGTCCCCTCACAGCACGGTGGTGTAGTGGTTAACACTGTCTCCTCACAGCACGGTGGTGTAGTGGTTAACACTGTCTCCTCACAGCACGGTGGTGTAGTGGTTAACACTGTGTCCTCACAGCACGGTGGTGTAGTGGTTAACACTGTCTCCTCACAGCACGGTGGTGTAGTGGTTAACACTGTGTCCTCACAGCACGGTGGTGTAGTGGTTAACACTGTCTCCTCACAGCACGGTGGTGTAGTGGTTAACACTGTCGCCTCTCCTCACAGCACGGTGGTGTAGTGGTTAACACTGTCGCCTCACAGCACGGTGGTGTAGTGGTTAACACTGTCTCCTCACAGCACGGTGGTGTAGTGGTTAACACTGTCGCCTCTCCTCACAGCACGGTGGTGTAGTGGTTAACACTGTCGCCTCTCCTCACAGCACGGTGGTATAGTGGTTAACACTGTCGCCTCTCCTCACAGCACGGTGGTGTAGTGGTTAACACTGTCTCCTCACAGCACGGTGGTGTAGTGGTTAACACTGTCTCCTCACAGCACGGTGGTGTAGTGGTTAACACTGTCTCCTCACAGCACGGTGGTGTAGTGGTTAACACTGTCTCCTCACAGCACGGTGGTGTAGTGGTTAACACTGTCTCCTCGCAGCACGGTGGTGTAGTGGTTAACACTGTCTCCTCACAGCACGGTGGTGTAGTGGTTAACACTGTCTCCTCACAGCACGGTGGTGTAGTGGTTAACACTGTCTCCTCACAGCACGGTGGTGTAGTGGTTAACACTGTCTCCTCACAGCACGGTGGTGTAGTGGTTAACACTGTCTCCTCGCAGCACGGTGGTGTAGTGGTTAACACTGTCTCCTCACAGCACGGTGGTGTAGTGGTTAACACTGTCTCCTCACAGCACGGTGGTGTAGTGGTTAACACTGTCTCCTCACAGCACGGTGGTGTAGTGGTTAACACTGTCACCTCACAGCACGGTGGTGTAGTGGTTAACACTGTCTCCTCACAGCACGGTGGTGTAGTGGTTAACACTGTCTCCTCACAGCACGGTGGTGTAGTGGTTAACACTGTCTCCTCACAGCACGGTGGTGGTTAACACTGTCTCCTCACAGCACGGTGGTGTAGTGGTTAACACTGTCTCCTCACAGCACGGTGGTGTAGTGGTTAACACTGTCTCCTCACAGCATGGTGGTGTAGTGGTTAACACTGTCTCCTCACAGCACGGTGGTGTAGTGGTTAACACTGTCTCCTCACAGCACGGTGGTGTAGTGGTAACACTGTCTCCTCACAGCACGGTGGTGTAGTGGTTAACACTGTCCTCCTCACAGCACGGTGGTGTAGTGGTTAACACTGTCTCCTCAACAGCACGGTGGTGTAGTGGTTAACACTGTCTCCTCACAGCACGGTGGGTGTAGTGGTTAACACTGTCCTCCTCACAGCACGGTGGTGTAGTGTTAACACTGTCTCCTCACAGCACGGTGGTGGTTAACACTGTCTCCTCACAGCACGGTGGTGTAAGTGGTTAACACTGTCTCCTCACAGCACGGTGGTGGTTAACACTGTCTCCTCACAGCACGGTGGTGTAGTGGTTAACACTGTCACCTCACAGCACGGTGGTGTAGTGGTTAACACTGTCGCCTGACAGCTAGAATGTATGTAGTGGGTTCGATTCCCGCTTGGGACAGGTTGCTGTGTTGCCAGTCACCCAGGTGGGGGTCTCCTGGCTTTTCTGTCTGGAGTTTGCATGTTCTTCCCCTGTGCTCGCAAGGGTCCCCCCCCCCCCCCCCCCCCAATAAGAGAAACCCAATGGAAAAACATGCACAATAGATCGCTAACGCTATCGCGTTCCCTGACGACGAACACAGACAGGAGCACTCGGATTGGTCCCCGGGGCGCGGCCCACGCTGCTCCCGGCTGCCCTGGGGGGGGGGGGGGGGGGACTTAATTTAATCTGTGACCCAAAGAATTGCATGTGTGTGTTCCTGTGTGTGCCGCCCATCGCATGTGTGTGTCACTGCATGATGAATAAAGACTTCTTCAAAAGTCCAGCTTATTATTATTATTATTATACCCAGCGACTAGACAATGGGTGCCCCTGCCCACGAGCTGTTCGTCCACCAGGCAGCCGCCACCGGTGTGCCTCGGCCTCCGTTAATTAACCGCAAACATCTGCCAACTGCAGAGAAGAGGACCGGAGAACATAAATCTACAGGGGAAGAGACGGCAGCTGAGGGAATGAGCTATTAGGACCCAGCAGAGAGAGGGTACTCCAAGGTGATGACAGACTTGTAGACTAGGGAGAGGGATAAGGAGGAAGGTTGAAAGAGAGAAGAGAGAGAAGAGAGAGAGGGTGCAAGGAGAGAGGAGAGAAAAGAGAGGGAGAGAGAGAGAGAGAGAGAGAGAGAGAGAGAGAGAGAGAGAGAGAGAGAGAGAGAGAGAGAGAGAGAGACTATAATGCCTGTTGGTCTCCAGGGCTCTGGGGATGGCTGGGTGAGGGGTGCTGGTAGAGTCTATTACCTTTTCCAAGACCCTTGATTGGATAGTCTTCAATCTCCTCCTGAAGGTGACCTTGTGGATGCTAGTGCTCACACATCTACAGGTGCCTCAGCACAGAGTGTGTGTGTGTGTGCGTGCGTGCGTGCGTGCGTGCGTGTGTGTGTGGATCTGCACAGGGAGGCAGGCATGCATGTGTCCTAATTTTCCCTGATTTATCCACAAAAAAAACACAAAATCCATGTAAATAGACAGCATTTATATCGCGCTGTTTCATCCAAAGAGCTTTACAACTTGCTCATATTCACCCATTCACCCACCAACGGCGGAGGCATTAGGCAACCATGCAAAGTGCCAACTGGCTCATCGGGAGCAGTTTGGGGTCAACTGTCTTGCTCAAGGACACTTCGACACGGTGCCGGGAGGAGTCGGAATCAAACCTGGAACATTCTGAGCCACCTGTGTGGCCTTATTCCTAAAAGCAACAGTACAGATGCAAGGTTAAAGGAAAACACCTTACTCCCGTGTGCCTTATCTCATTCTCCCAATAATCATCCACAGACATCTGCATTTGTTTACCTACAGACGTGTACATAATGCCCACGGGACAATCCATCAATTGGGTAGTTATTGATTTCTGTGTTAAAAGGGCTAAAAGGGAACTGGAGGAGGAAGTGTAAGCAGAGAGAGAGAGAGAGAGAGAGAGAGAGAGAGAGAGAGAGAGAGAGAGAGAGAAAGAGAGAGAGAGAGAGAGAGAGAGAGAGAGAGAGAGAGAGAGAGAGAGAGAGAGAGAGAGAGAGACTTGTATTGATGTGATTCATTTTAATTCAATGTAATACTCCAACACAACACAGTGGTCCATGATGCCATTGAAGAACTTTCTTCAGTATCAAATGACTGAGATATTATGATACATTTCATAGACATTATCAACATTATAAACTGTAAATCTTCATTACAACAAGGGACAAAGTGTCACAGATGACAAGCATTCGCTACGACTTTGAGGCTCCTTGATTGAACAGAAAGTGTCATGCCTGTGACACTCCGCTAGGGGGCGTAGTAGCTAACTGAGGCCATGGTTACACTGGGGAAAAACAGCAACGTTGTATTTTCGAATGATTACATTTGCATGTCCAAGTTAAAAGGAAACGCTGTTTTGGCAGGAAAACGCGCTTTCCTAGCGGCAACGCTGAAAGGGTGTTTTCATTTTGGATACTCGTCGACAACAGTGCCATGTAATTTGCGTGAGCCGGATACGGAGCAGTTCTTGCCAAACGCACATGCGCAGTAGTAAACACAGATTAGGGTGACCATATTTTGATTTCCAAAAAAGAGGACATGCTGGCCCCAGCCTCGAGATACTTAATGATACTTTGCACAATCGAAGCAGGCATGGCCACCTTCATTTCACTATGTATTGTGTACTGTACTGTACTGTATGTGATGAATAAACCTCTTGAATCTTGAATCTCTACTCAAAGTTTACTCAAAGATGCCTTTATTGTTTTAACCTTTTAACATGCACCCAGAAAAGCGTCAATTTTTTTTTTACTTGAACTTGAGGACTGCATTCTTTTTTTGCAAAGCTTATCTTTATACGTTATTTTTGAAAGATAACATTCTGAAGTTACTAATGCAAAAAAGGAAAATCACTTTTAGTGCTAATGAAATAGAGTAGCATATAGGTCTGAACTTGACTTGAACGTGAACTTGTGTACTCACATTTTTCTGTAGTGGTTGCAATATCCCAAATGTAACCACATAACATGCGCCCAGAAAAGTGGAAATTTTTTTACTTGAACTTGAGGACTGCATACTTTTTTTGCAAAGCTTATCTTTATACTTTATGCTTATAGCACATGCATAAGCCTGGTCTCTTTTGAAAGATAACATTCTGAAGTTTTGTACACAATAAATAAAAATCACTTTTAGTGCTAATGAGTAACATAGGGCTGAACATGAGTTGAACTTGTGTACTCACGTTTTTGTGTAGTAGTTGCAATATTCCAAAATAATATATATATATTTTTTGAATAAGCTGGAAAACACCGCAAATCCATAGCCTGAAGTCTTACGTGTGTTGTCGGGCCTTACAAATACATTTGATTTTGATTTGATTATCAATAAGGTGATTAGGGATGTCCGATATTATCGGCCTATCGATATTATCGGCCGATATCGGCATTAAAATGTGATATCGAAAAATATCTGTATTGGTTTTCAAATTCTTTATTTTATTTAATTTTTTACATTTCTATAGAAATGATGTCCGATATTATCGGCCTACCGATATTATCGGCCGATATCGGCATTAAAATGTGATACCGGTTGATATCGGTATCGGAAATTAAGAGTTGGACAATATCGGTATATCGGTATCGGTAAAAAAGCCAATATCGAGCATCCCTAAAGGTGATATCTGGAACACACAAACACACTCTTTTTTTATTCACATGCCATGAAACTCTGGGACCTGGCTGAATTTAAGACTGCACAAATCATGTTTAAAGCACGAAACAATTCACTGCCGGGTAACATCCAACAATTCTGTTATAGAGAGGGGGGTTACAATTTAGAGGAGAGTCTAACTTCAAGAAACAGGCTGTTGATTCAACAATGTATGTATATTTCAGTTTGTGGAGTGAATATGAGTTGCATAAGATAATAGAGTGTGAAGGTATACTGAATACTGTCTATCTGTATATGTATGTCATATATGTTATGAGAATGGGGGACCCTGATGTAAACAAGACGAAAGTCTTTCTCTGGTCTGCAACCCCTTAACAATTGTGTGTATTGAGCCGTACTGTATTGTACCCATTTTGCAATCTGTTAATAAAGTTTTCAATCAATCAATCAATCAATCAATCAATCAAGGGGGTAGGACTAGGAATACATACGTTTACACTTCATCCTACTCCTGCTTGTTTGTTTTTTAATCTGTTTATTACTTGTTTTTTATTATTATTTATTTTCAATTTATGTTCGAAATAAATAAACGCATTAATTCAAGATATTGTGTGAGCAAAAGTATAGTTAATTTACTCATACAGCATGTACATCCTCTGGCCTCGCGCGGATCTCACAGCTGTGCCCGCACAGTGCAATACTCCAATTCAGCCATTGGTGGGTGGCGCTGCTGAGCGGTCCTCACAGCGCGGCCGTCGAGATGCATCCAGATGCAGAACCATACTGGGCTCCTCCCACTGCCACACTGTCAGACCCCACACTGTCAGACCCCACGCTTTCCGGCCCCTCTCTCCCAATGGCTGATTTGGGTCACGTGACCATCACAGGCCCGCTCAGCAGCGCCACCCACCCAATGGCTGAATTGGAGTATTGCACTGTGCGGGATTGATTGATTGATTGATTGAAAACTTTATCTCAGACCCCACGCTTCCCGGCCCCTCTCTCCCAATGGCTGATTTGGGTCACGAGACCTCCGCCATCTTAGCGCCACCCACCCAGTGGCTGAATTTGGTCACGAGACCGCCGCCATCTTAGCGCCACCCACCCAATGGCTGAATTTGGTCACGAGACCGCCGCCATCTTAGCGCCACCCACCCAATGGCTGAATTTGGTCACGAGACCGCCGCCATCTTGGGGAAACAGATGAGATAAAACTGGGAACGAGATAATAATAATAAACAAATAAACCTGTTCCGTCCTCTGAGCTTTTAAAATTGACAAACTGGTTTAGGCAACTTAGATTACAAGTCAGTTTTGGGAAAGTTATGTGAACACAGAGGGGCAGAGCTCGAGTTTTATATTAAGATATTATGTGAGCAAAAAAGAAAAGAGAAATCTATAAAGTATATATTTTACTCATATGGTATACATCCTCTGGCCTGTTTGTAGAACTTCCCTGTGTTGACAAAGCTAAACCCTATTGATATGAAGTCTAAATAACATGAGAGGATGCCGTCATTATTGCACTACTGAGTTATTTTGCTATGTTTCAATATTATAAGAAGAATTATAATAATACTTTTGAGTTTTATATTGTTTAAAACTTCAACAGCAGAAGCTTATATGCTAACCATCAAAACATTAAAGAATATTTGGAGCAATTGCATAAACCTTTCAATATCATAGCAATATCCGAAACTTGGTTTAGCTCTGAGAAAATAGTTGACATTGAGTTGAATGGATATTAACTCAATTATATTAACAGGATTGGGAAAAGAGGTGGGGGTGTAGCCCTATATATAAAAAATAGCCTCAAATATAAGGTTGTAGAATGGAATTATTATTATTATACATGACTATTATAATGCAAGTAGGCTATGTCTAAGCTATTTTACAATATTATACATGAACTGCTTGTTTTTTTTTATCTGTTTATTACTTGTTTTTTATTATTATTTATTTTCAATTTATGTTCGAAATAAATAAACTCATTCATTCAAGATATTGTGTGAGCAAAATTATAGTTACTGGCTGTACAATACTGCGGCAATTGAAATATATCTGCAGTACAGCTCAATACACACAATTGTTAAGGGGATGCAGACCAGAGAAAGACTTCCGTCTTGTTTACATCAGGGTTCCCCATTTTCAATTAATCATAAATGTACAGTTCCCTCCCCCTTGTATATATTTACTGTATGTCACAAATGTAACAGTACTGCATTGAGGTCTTTCTCTGGTCTGCATCCCCTTAACAATAGACCTGTCGCTAAACCACGCCCCAAAATAGAATTTGTCCAATCATATCACAGCAAAAATCCTCGCTGCAGAAAACTCGGTCAACACCATTTGTGGGCTGCATCAAACCAAACGTCTGTGATCGAAACCACTTTGAAGAGTTCAGTTTATATGTTATTATCTACCTAATATCTGATGGTGAAACGCTGTGCGTGGGGTACCTGTAATTCAAGATAGTCAAGTCAAGATAGGGTGCAGGGGTTTGGAGAAGGGCATTTGGTAGAGAGGGTAGAGCAGGAGGATAGAGAGAGGGTATGGGAGGAGAAATTGGGTATTGTGGCCTTCGTGGCAGGGGTAGTTAATGTTGCGGCTAAGATTGAGGGTAGAACAGATAGAGTAAGGATGATTGTTAGGATAGCGGTTCAACATTTGGGTATGGAAGGTCTGACATGGGAGGAGGTGGTTAGGGAATTGAAAAAGGGGGCTGAGGGTGACCAAGGAGTCCAGAGTCAGCCAGAAGGGGGCAAGGAGTGTCTCGCAGAGGGGGGCTCAATCAGGTAGTAGCAGCATTAGCTGCACTCCATGGAGGTGAGAGGGAGTTAGTTAGAAAGTTGAATTATACGTGATTCAGAGAGTGGGGTATATAGTATGATGTAGATGGACAGGGATGGTGAACGGTGTGGTTGTAGGTAGTTGTTTTGTAGGTTAGGTAGTTAGAGTAGGGGTTAGAGAGGGGAGAATGGAAGACTGGCCCGATTTCCGGGTCGGTAGGTGGCGGTAAATGCCCCAATTTTGGTGGCCGTCCGCCGTAAAACTCCAAAAAGAAGAAGGAAGAAGAATAGCTATAGATGTAATGTAGTGACCACCATTGATAGTACATAGAACTGACAACAGGTTGTCACTGCATCTAGGCAACAAGACAGAATCCATATTAATGGGTTCAAAAATAAGGCTAAGCAGGGAGGACAAACCACCGGAGGAACCTCTGGTGAACCTCTGGTGAACGATGAGTAATGTCTCTATGCACTTTGTTGATGAAAATAATTGTTTTTAATGCACAAATGAGCATGAATGATGCGTTTTTTTTTATAATATAAAAAAGATTAAACATGAATGAACATGAACATGAATGAACTGAAACATGAATACTACTACATGCACTAAGAATGCTCGATGCACTTCAGATGCCATAGTGCCATAGTTCAATAATCTATGTACTGTGTTTAGTATACCTAGCAGTGAAACAGCACAGCAAACTACTGTAGCTGGTACTGTAGCTACTACTGTATATGGTACTGTAGCTACTACTTAAGTAAAAGTAGAGAACTATTTGATATTGAATGTACTGTATTAAGTTTCAAAAGTAAAAGTACAGTACATATTCTATAGGGTGTTCTTGTATTTCAGTGCATTCAACCCTCAATATATTGACCTGAAGGTTGTTAAAGTGGTCCAGTTATGCTGCTCTGTGTCCCTCAGATTGCTGGTTTAAAGTACTTAATCGTCATCAATTTATGCCATGTCTTGTATGCTAAATCTTTTTTGGGGGGAGGCTCAGATAAATGTAGTTGAGTAAAATGTACAATATTTACTTTGAAATGTAGTGGAGTGAAAGTACAAAGTTCCCTATAATGAAAATTTAAAAGTAATGCAGTCAGTAATTTTATTTTATTTTACTGGGTAGATGACGGAAACAACAGTTGCTGATGATACATGATATTGTTCGCTATTCCAGCACTGTTTGTATTTTATATCGTACATCCATTTGTGTAACTGTAAATCCATGTATATTTATTGTATATATAAAAAATATTGGCTATTTATGTACACTTTGGTTGTGGGTTTTCTTTTCTAATCAGAGTGATCTATCTTGAGAATGTGTTGTCATGCATTTATTTATATGTATATTAAATATAAGAAAAGCTATGTCCTGTACCCATATACTGTGATTTACAGGTATTTTGGTAAATGGCTGTATTTATATAGCGCTTTTATCCAAAGCGCTTTACAATTTGTTTCTCACATCTTACCCATTCACTCACACATTCACACACCGACGGTGGAGGCAACCATGCAAGGTGCCAACCTGCTCATCAGGAGCAATGGGGTTAAGTGTCTTGCTCAAGGACACTTCGACACGCTGCCCGGGAGGACCGAGAATCAAACCGGGAACCTCCGGATTACCAGACGACTGCTCTACCTCCCAAGCCACTGTCTAGGTCTATTTTATTATTAGGTATTTCTACTTTGGTCTCTATCACTATACATTTATAGATTTATAGTTAGTGTAATCAATCATTTGACCTGATGTACACTAGAATGTGCCCATTCTCTGACGTCTCACCCCTTTATGGAGGAGGATTGTTGGCATATTTACCTGGGTCACAAAAGAACCAACATAGCATGTTTACAAAAGAGGTGGATTATTCTGGTTGCAGAATATCTCACTTTTTTCCTCATTTCCCTCCCCCATCTAGTGACACAACTGTCGGGTCTAGCTCGTATACTGCGTTGGACCACTAGCCTAAACTAAATGTATCAGCAATAGTAGTAATCATGGATTATCGTCATAGTTCTTGTAATCTTCAATCAAGTCAACTGTAAGTAATGCTTGAGACGTTATCTATAGCTAATGCTTGCATCACCATGGA
Organism: Notolepis coatsorum; assembly: GCF_963971535.1. Classification (NCBI taxonomy): domain Eukaryota; kingdom Metazoa; phylum Chordata; class Actinopteri; order Aulopiformes; family Paralepididae; genus Notolepis; species Notolepis coatsorum. Next base: position 147,065,778 of record NC_140171.1, on the reverse strand, counting down.
GGTCTAAGGTAAATGTGTATCTCATGAACGTACTTTTCCACTGCATATTGTAACCCTCTCTGTCTGCTTCTAGATGAAATATTTGTGTTATCTTTAAAAAACAGGTCTATTACCTGCTGTGATAAATCTCCTGCGGCCTAGCCCCTTTCGTGACTGTGAAGCAAGGCTTGCATCACAGTCAGGAAAGGGGCTGCCTGCGGCCATCGTCAACACAGTCATTCACGGTCGGCTTTGTTTGTCCGAGGTTTCAAAGGGGGCGTGGCTTAGCGATAGGGCTATTGTGTGTATTGAGCTGTACTGTACTGTACCCATTCTGCAATCTGTTAATTAAGTTTTCAATCAATCAATCAATCAATCCCGCACAGTGCAATACTCCAATTCAGCCATTGGGTGGGTGGCGCTGCTGAGCGGGCCTGTGACGGTCAGGTGACCCAAATCAGCCATTGGGAGAGAGGGGCCGGACAGTGTGGGGTCTGACAGTGTGGCAGTGGGAGGAGCCCAGTATGGTTCTGCCGGGCTGCAGCTGGATACTATTGCGGGAGTCCGGGGTGATAATCTGGCGCGCCGCGTAGAAAGTTGCACGCCTGACATATCGGCATGTAACTCGAGAACCGAGGCACGGATTTTGGCGATTCAGATGGCAACGAATGGCACTTTAATTCTTTAATGTACATGTTCGGCGAAAAATGCAGGCCCGAGCCTTCAGATGCTCGGAAAGGGCCGTGAAACTGAAACTGAAACTGAAAAACAATGAAACCCGGACATTTCCATGAATTTATAAACCCCCCCCGGACGCCCCGGACAGGGCGTGAAAAGAGGACATGTCCGGGCAAAAGAGGACGTTTGGTCACCCTAAGTCACAGATGCGAAATTCTCCCCTGGCTGGACCAGTGGAGGCTGCTGACCAAATTTTTAGGTGAAGCACAAATGATTATATTATATTATATAGAAACTGCACATTGAGGGGGTTTGAATCACTGTACATCAGTGGAGGCTGCTGACCACATTTTTAGGTGAAGCACAAATTATTATATTATATTATATATTAAATAATATTTTTTAAACATCCCCAACGCTGCAACACCCCCATTCCTCCCAGGTGTCAGGCTCCTCATTCGCTTCCATTCATCTTGGGGACCATGTTTAAATATAATACTTCTGAAGTATAAACAAACTATACTGATGTGACGATTTTGAATATCTTAACATGTATTTACCACCTTCCTCTGCACGAGGCCACAGATGGGTTTTATGTAACACAAGGACAATGAATGAATGAATGAATGAATGAATGAATGAATGAATGAATGAATGAATGAATGAATGAATGAATGAATGAATGAATGAATGAAAACTTTATGTGGCAGCCTGCGGCGGCGCGGCTGAATTGGCATAGCAGTGATCGCCCGCAGCGTCCATCTTGCTTAGTTAGGCGTTATAGTATTAACCAGCTAACCAGCTGCTAATATGGCATTAACCAGGGGCGTAGCGTGTAAACGAGCACCTGCGTGGCGTCTCAGAGCACCTGGGGGAGCCTCATGCGCATGCGCGGCCAATCAGTGGTCGCACGTGACCAGAAAAGTCACGTGAAACAATGCAGACCACTGATTGGTCAGAAGAGAGACGCGTCACTCGTTGGAGGCTCGCCGAACGAGCGTATTGACGAGGCGAGTGCCTCTGCCGCTCTGCCGCGCACTGCAATGCGCTGCAACACACAGAGCGGCAGGGCGCGTATAAGGGGGCGTGCTAGCGCGGTGACGTGGGCGTGTGGCCAATCAGAGAAACGCTGAAAGAAACGCTGAACGCAAGTTAGTTACCTTAAGTGTTCACGCGTCCAGGATGGGTCTGATCGGCTCCGGTTGCATGCGTGAGAGGTAAAATGTGGATTCTGGATTTTTTTTTCTCGTCCATTTTCATTGAGTCCAATCCAAAAGGGTGCGTTGCCATCTGGGAGACGATAGGGGGCGCTTTTTTCACATCTGAGCGCCTGGTGAGGCAGGCTTACCAACGGTAGACTCGGTTGATGAAATATGAATTCAGATTGCTAATAAGAAAAATGGGCATTCAACCCGCGGGGTGATAACCCAAGAAATCTCGTTATGGGCATTCTAAGTGTTAAAAGAGAGCACTTTCCTCCTTACCTTGGCTGGGTTGGCGGTGGCGGTGTGAGTCGTGTAGGAGGCTGACTGACTAGTCGTCATTATTATTTTACTGTCTTGCACTCGCCCATCCGTCCACTACGGCTGCTGCGGATTCAGGAAGCGCCAAACGTTTAGGCAAATCACAGACGCCAATACTAAAATGTCTCTCTGTGGTGCCACGCAATAGGTTGGATCGTATCGAAGAGGTAGCCAACCCAGAACGTGTGAATTACGTGCATCCAAACAAACCTCTTTTATTTTTTTTACACAAACGTTTCTGTGCGCGACAGATTTCAGATGTGCACGGGAGCGTTTGGCCATGTGCGCGCGCGCACGGGCGCAGCTTAGAGGGAACATTGGTGACGAGTGAACACACAGAGTGGAGCACAGAGTGCGTGACTGCTTGCTTGGAGCGCCAGAAAGCCGCGCCCCCACAGATCATATTTATGACCGTTGATAGGCTACATTTATTTCCTTGATTCATTTACATTGGCCGCTTGCGCCCAGTGACGCTGAGTCAGTGTGCGTTAAGCCAAGCACTCAAGTTTGGAGGTAGGTAGATTTATGAGAGTGACGTCAGTCACAAACGAGGGGGGAGAAAGAATAGCATGCAAAACAATGATTTATATACTATATTAAATATATTGTGCATTTTAATAGTAATTATTATTAATTTTAAACATGTTTAGTTTATTTTTAGGGCTTCAAAATATCTAAAATAAAAAACACAAGTTCTTCTTCTCCTCTCTCTCAATCAGGGGGGGTGGCGCCCCAGCATCCCCTATCGGCCAGCCGCCACTGGCTGTATGGTAACAGCCTGCTTTTTAATAATTTAAAGGCTGAAGGTTCTCCAGCTTAGGTCATGGGAATATGATTGTACGAGTCATGCTGACATACAGATATAGACATGCATTTATAATGACAACGAACATAACAGCTCTCCCCCCCCCTCTCTCTCTCTCTCTCTCTCTCTCTCTCTCTCTCTCTACAGAATACTTTTTTATGAAATGCTTTTTTCTGTTCTGCTCCTGAGAGTGTGCTAGATAAAAAAAATAAAATAGATAAGTATACAATAGAAGTCAAAAGTATGTAACAAGTGTAAACAAGTGTTCAAACTAAAGTGTTCAATATACATATATACAATATACAATACAGAGTAGAAAAAAATTTGTAACTGAGTTACAATACAACATACAGTACAATGCAGAAATGGGATGAGGTACAACTCCCAAGGTGCAGGTGCAATGAGGTATGAGTTGTAGTGCAAATCTCTTTACCAATAAATATAAAGTGTGTTAAAGTGTCTAAAGTGGGTAAAGTGGGTGCTACAGTGAGTTGTTTATTTAATACTCATAATAACTCATACACAGACACACAGCACAGTGGGGGGGAGGTTGGGTAGGAGGGGTGGGTGGGGGACACTGTACAACTGTACAAACAAAACTGTACATTGGATTATTATTATTAAGACCATACTTGGTAATTTACTGTACATTGGAGGGGGTTGTGTTCGGACATTTACAGGGGCCAGTTTCGAGTTGCAGTCTCCCTTAGGTGTTTTTTGAGAGTGTTTTTGAAAGTGGGTAGTGATTCACATTCCTTTACAGCTTTGGGTAGGGCGTTCCACATTGATGTGGCATAATTGCGAAACATGTTTAGTCCCTTGTTTGAGCTGAATCTGGGTTTAACATGATTTGTGGAGCTCCCTCTGGTGTTGTGATCGTGGTATTCACTGACCTTTGGGAAGTATTTTGACATGTACATGGGTACCTTGGTCGTGTAGTGTATCTTGTAGACCAGGCCCATTGCAAGTTGCTGTACTCTGTCGTCTACTCTAAGCCATCCTAGGTTGTCAAAGTGGGCAGGGGTGAGGTGGGTTCTAGGAGTAAGGTCAAGCAGTAGTCTGACCAGTTTGTTTTGAGATGTTTGTAATTTTGTTTTTAGCGCCTTTGAGGTGCTTTGGTACCATGAGGTGCAAGCATAGTCGTAGTACCCTTGAATGAGTGCTCCTGCTAGAGTCTTCAGGGTATTTTTGTTTACCAGTGAGGAGATCCGGTACAAGAATCAAGTTCGTTGGTTGACTTTTTTTATTACATTGGATGCCATTTTGGGTTCCTTATAACAATAACTTGACCACACATGATCTTAGTTTAGCCGCAGCTACAGGCATTCTGAGGAGGACGCAGCTGATATCCTGTATAGGTCCAGCCCAGTGGAGGCTGCTGACAAAATGTTTTGGTGAAGCACAAATTATTATATTATATAGAAACTGCACATTGAGGGGGTTTGAATCACTGTACATCAGTGGAGGCTGCTGACCAAATTTTTAGGTGAAGCACAAATTATTATATTTATATTTATTATATTATTACACAGCTGTCAGAAACTGCACATTGAGGGGGTTTGAATCACTGTACATCAGTGGAGGCTGCTGACAAAATTTTTAGGTGAAGCACAAATTATTATATTATATTATATAGAAACTGCACATTGAGGGGGTTTGAATTACAGTGATTCAAACCCCCTCAATGTGCAGTTTCTGACAGCTGTGCTGTGTTGTCACGCGAAATAACGTTATGAATAAAAACGCGAAATAACATTATATAACGTTGCGTTATATAACGTTACAATGTACAGTTTCTGACAGCTGGGCTGTGTTGTCACGCGAAATGACGTTATGAATAAAAACGCGAAATAACATTATATAACATTGCGTTATATAACGTTACAATGTACAGTTTCTGACAGCTGGGCTGTGTTGTCACGCGAAATAACGTTATGAGCGAATCTGGTAGTTGTTTTGATAAATATGTTGTGTATTCTAGCGATTCGAACATAACATTACATTTCCGCATTTCCGCGAGGGACCTCTGCCGCTCTGCAACACACAGACACACAGAGCGGCAGGCGGCGATAAGGGGGCGTGCTAGCGCGCGGTCACGTGGGCGTCGTGGCCAATCAGAGAAACGCTGAACGCAAGTTAGTTACCTTAAGTGTTCACGCATCCTGGACCCTCAGCACAGCGTGTAATGTGTGTTTTAGAGTATATGTGTGGGATCAATAAAAGGATCGATTTTTGGAATGGCAATCAGGAATTGGAATAATCCATTTGGATACCATCTGATCTCAGGTAATCAGACCCGTTTTCACGGAGATATAAGCTTTTCCCCTATAATGTGATATGGCTGTTTGACTGTAAGAGTGATCAGGAACTGAGAGAATCGATGTTCAGCGCGCGGCACCAGCGTGCACACGTACACATATTCTATCGATAAACTAGCGTTTATTTGAAAACGATTCATAAATAGGTCGAAAAATGACAACGTTCTAGAATATTACAGTACATCAGCGTTTATCAGGGATTCTTTTTTTTCTTCTTGAAAACGAGGGCTTTTCAAAATGCTATCAAACGGAAATGAACCGATAAAAAAACAATCCGCTTCGACAATGTTGACTGGAAAACGAGTGATTGATAAGCGACGAGCAGATTAGCCATAATTTAAAAACATAGATTAGGCGATATTAACGTTAACATTGCAGTGGATGGTGGCATTCAAGCACTAAATGTGCGCCCCCTGCTGGGCACTGAAAGTGTTAAGACTGAATGGCTGGCACAGTTTGTGCAAATAGACGGACAACACAACTGGGAGATGTTTTTTCTTTTTCGGAGGAGAAAGGAGTTCTCTGCAAAACATGTTGCGAGGCAAAAGTTTTCAGGTGACTTTTCTGAAGGGAAAAAATGGGACGAATGGAAAATGGACTACATTTGTGGGACATTTCAAGCGTCCAGTGCAGACTGTGAAAGAGGGTTTAGCCTAATGACTCGTATCAAAACAACATCAAGAAATCGTCTTGAAGTGGAACATCTAGACGAGTTGATGCGAATCAAGTCAAGGCTGCAAGCAGACACAGACGGTGCCACCACCATCAGCCTGGACAAGGTGTACAACCACTGGAGAACTGTGAAGGACAGACGGGAAAGATAAGGTAACATATTAGTTCCTGATCAGATATGTGCGTGTTATACTGTCTGTCACTCATTAGGGATTATCATCTGAATCATTAAGAGCTTGTTTTTATCAGTTGTAGAACTGCTAATATTAACATAATTTTGTTTAGTCGTATTTGTATTTTCTAGACCAAGACAGTTTCAAGACTACAGTATTAACAGTAACACAAACATGTGTGTTTTGAACTTGGCAAAAATCTGATGTTAGAAGATAAATGACTAATTACTCTATTCTATTCTACTCTGTTTCCCAGAAGAAGCGGACCATACCAGAGGAGAAGTGGCTTCTTTTTTGAGGAGCAGAGAGTAAACAAGTGACTATTTGCTGATGTGCAGGTGCACACAGACTAACAGAAAGGACTAAGAGCTAAGAGCCTATAATACCAGACCAGAGGAGAAGAGCTGCCTTTGGATTATTCTATTTATTATTTTATTATTTTATTTATTTTTTGGGGAACAGAGGAGTAAACAAGTGACTCTTTTCTGATGTGCAGTGTTCTGATGTGCAGTGTGCACACAGACTAACAGAAATGACTAAGTAAGAGCTAAGACCAGACCAGAGGATTCTGGAAACAAGTGAGTTTTTTTCTGATGTGTATCTGAATAACAGAAAGGAGGAATGAAGCAGAGGGGAAGGTGAGAGGTTTAGAGGGGGAGAGAGAAGAGGGAGGGAGGACGTTGCTCTGTATCGTCAATGGTCAAATAAATATTTTATTAAGGAATATAATATGCCTTTTTGTATTATTTATTCAGCAAAATGCATAGATTTTTATGTTAGACATTGAGGTAAATAATTTTTTACAAACCGCCTCTTATCAACCAACCGTAGTATGTTGCTCAGTAGTTCTAATGTCTGCTCAGGAGGTTTGAGTGTTTGCTCAGACCGAAAAAAAATTAGAGGGAACATTGCTCGTCACCAGTCCTCAAACAGAAAAGACTTGCCTCGAGGAGTATTTTCATTTTCGATTTCTAGCTAGCTACCATGGATAATTCTGTTAAATCCATCAAAGCAACACCATTTGAAAGACGGACACTGCAAGAAAAACTCAGATTGAAAGAGCTTCTGTCGTTTTCTAGCTGATTCGGTAAGAAGTGTTGGCTAACAAGGAGCTATAACAGTATCGGAAATGCCTCCGATACAGCCTAAAATGCTGGTATCGGTATCGGCGAGTACCCGTCAAATCTAAGCTCCGATCCCATATGACGTCATTTATCAACAACACGTGCGGTATCCTCCTGCTGAGTGCTGAGAGTGAGCATTATAAAACAAACATGTTTTTAATTGACCGTGAATTAAAGTGTCAATGCCGTTTGTTATTTTAACACCAGATAGGCTACTTTCTTAAATCGTCCCGACAGAGCGGTGTGACGGGGAGCTCTGATGTGTTCGCTTGCTGGTGTTAGCATTAGCTGAAAAGCTAGTTTTATCTTTAACGTTACCTTGTCTAAAGTTGGGGCTATTCATAATCGAGCAATAATGGCTGCAGACCTGCAAGCAAAGTACAGCAAGTTGGTAAAGGAGTATTCCAAGGTAAATCCCTTTTTCACCAGTAACATTACATTGTCTTTCCATCTAGCTCACGTTAACTGGCTAACCTAAGTGTTGTCACTGATCGACCTCTCGCACGCATGCACGCAATTAATGACATGATGCGGACAGCCATACCGGTGACAAGGTTTAGCTTTTAATGCCAAAGGATACGAGTCTGAGGGGGAGTCTCAAAAGAGAATGTTGAATATTTAGTTTGCATCGAAAATCACAACATACACATTACTACTAGCTAACTGAACCGGAGCCAACTGGATAGCAAGTGCAACAACGTATAACGTCCGTGCGGAACCAATGTCCCAACACCAACAACAGTTCCGTGGATGAACTCATTGAGCATAGTTGTCAATTAATGATACTAATCTATACAATCACCTCTTGTTGAATAAATACCATTACTTTCTAGTTAAATAGTATATATATAAAACAGTATCTGTAGCTATAAAAAATTAAATGTTTTATTTATATAATATAAATTTTTCTTTTTTTGAATGTATGCACTGGTATCGGATCAGTACTCAGTATCGGCCAATACCCAAAGCTTAGGTATCGGAATCGGATCGGGAAGGAAAAAATGGTATCGGAACATCTTTAATTTAAACAACATGTATCACTGTTAGGGAATGATTCAGTCGGGAGTGGAGGAGAGATACATTTAATTAATTAGTTGACTTACTGTAGGTTCAAGAGACAGGGCCACACCTCATTCACACCTCTAATCACCTGTCAAGACTACTCACTACCCTGTTGGAATTGAGTCAACTCACCATGGAATCTGACCCGCAGATTACTACACCATTCCGATCCAGAAGAGGATCCGTTTTGAACCAGCTATCCTCCAGCCCACGATGTAATTATATTTCATTAATATCATACATCCAGATCCTCTGGTCAACCATGAGTGCATAGTCTCCCCCAATCTGGAATGTGCCTGTGGGTCCAGTGACCAGAATTCATTGACCTGATGACCTGTGCTTGGCCAAAAGTCTGCTCTGGTCAGGAGGATTTTGCCACGACACACTGGCACCGTCTCAGATAACACAAAGTTGGACTAGACTATATGCCAAGCCTGTCGGATCATCAATTATTAACCAGTCATCATCCTCTCTAAAAATGGAACCCCCAGAAATGCATAAAGCAGTTTTTGTTTCTGTTTATCATGGCCTTAGTCCGTGGAGGGCTCTGGTCAGGACTGTATTCTTCTCGTGTGCTCCAGCAAATAAACCATCGATTGAATTTCACCCTTGACTCCTGATTCAATTCCTACTCAGCTGCTTCATAATCACCAACATTTCTCAGCATATACAGTATAATAGAAACTATCAACGACACAGCAGTTGGTTCACAGCCACACGCCCCGGCAAGCCGATTTGCGCTATGTGTGGCGCACGTACCGTGGCCTCGCAGGCCCTCCTTCCCGCTCAAGCTCCCCTAGGGAGATCTCTCAGACTCCTGATAGATCTCAGTCTTCCTTTCCTCCGTCAGCGAGGGCCAGGAAGCCACAGGTGCCGCAGGCATGGCCACGGGCAGGCATTTACATTACACCTTTAAATGACAAGGTGTGGTCCTCGCTATAGCTATAGACCACTGCACTTCCGCATTACATTGAGCTCATGGAGAAAAGAGCGAGGGGAGAAAATGTATTAATGTGGATGAGAGCCTTAAGTGGTTGTAGCTACGGCTGTCGGGGTGCTGGAGACATGATCCAATAGACTTGTATGCGCCTGAGCAGGGGCGTAGCGGGGGGGTGGGAGGTTAGGATGATTCCAAGGGCCCAGAACTGGCGGGGGGGCCCAGAGAACACTATTATTATCTTTTTATTAATATGGTTTTATTATTATCCTAAAGTAAGTTAATGTAGTTGACTCAAAAGTATAATTGCCTGTACAAACAGGTGCTTGTTACTCTGTTTGACAGAATGACCACCCCTCCCTTCATTCATTGCATGATGGTTCAGTCCATGCACAGCAGCGCGCAGCTTGAACAGAGTCAGACTGACAGGAAAATGTCCTCTCTACAGCTCATGAATCAGGAGCTCAGAAACAAAAGAAAAAACATCAGCATTGCAAGAGGAAAATAATAAAATAGGTCGACAGCTAGTCACCAAGTATTTTCACAAGAAAGGTATTTATTCACAGAACTTGTTTTGAAGCCCATAACAGCTTGGCCAACATTTTGTGGCTGACGTTAGCTACAGTACCTGTTGCTATACAAAATTAGATGAGTGTAGATGAGCCCAGTGAATTTGTATCCAGCAGCTATGCCCTTTTGCTATGGCTAGCTAACCTAACCTGTATAATGTTACATGCTAATCACATCTGCGGCTTCAGGATCAGTACCCCTTCCCTCAGGCCAGCTCCCAGTTAAAGGAGAGGGAGGTAAAGCAGCAGGGCTTGGGGTTAACACACAGATTTTAAATATGCTTACCATGCATTGAATACAACTTTAGGTAATATTCACATTTAGTTACTCTAGTTCTTCCAGTAATTGCAATACCATTGACCACTGGCATATTACATTGAGGTTGTTACAGTAGCTATAGCTAGATTTGAGCAATTGGAAAAAGATCTATACAAATTATTATTATTATTATTATTATTATTATTATTATTATTATTATTATTATTATTATTATTATTATTATTATTATTATTATTATTATTATTATTATTATTATTATTATAGCAATTAAGAGATAGCTTGAACTGTAGTGTGTTATTACTATTATAGGGCATTTTTATAAATTATGTACACTATGGATACTCTAGAGCAAGGGCCCTCGAGCAAGGCAGCCAACGAGGAGAGCAGAGGTGAAGAGGCAGAAGTACCAGTACAAGAAGAAGTTGAGGACCATGAAAGCAGCACAGATGAGAAGGAAGCAGCTATGGACAGTCAATGTCAGGGACAACGTGAGGCTCCGACACAGGATTCCACAGATACTGAGCCACCTGTAGTGGTGTCTGAGGTAGAAGATCTGCTATTGAATTTGATTGAAAACCTTTATTTATCCCCGAGGGGAGATTCAGATGTCCATTACAGCATAACAGAAATTTAAAAAGAGTTAGTGGAAACAGTTAATACATAACATACACTTATTAGTATGTGTTAAAAACAAGATGGACATAGGATAGGGATAAAAATAGCTAAAATAGGGCTAAAAGTGGTGAAAAGAAAAAGAAACAAGTCCAATCACGATGTTAAATAATTAAATTAATTGGTTACAGTCCACAACCCAGCTCCTCCAGTCCACGGCAGTTGGCCCGTCCTGGCCCTGCCTGGTTGTGGAGCCTGATTGCCACCGGCACAAAGGACTGCCCGAAGCGCTTTGTGGTATGTCGGGGGGGGATAAGTCTGTGGCTAAACGTGGACCGCATTACGGTCAGCTCATCATGGAGGGGGTGCCCCGCAGGGGTTCTCAAGGATAGCATACAGCTTCCTCCTCGTCCTCCCCTCTGCCACCACCTCCAGACTGTCCAGGTCCGCTCCCACCACAGAGCTTGCTTTTTTGACCAGTTTGTTTATTTTGTCTGTGTTGGTGTTGCCCCCCCAGCATACCACAGCGAAGAAGAGGGCACAAGCAACCACAGACTGGTAGAACGTCTGCAGCAGTTTGCTGCAGACATTAAAATACCTGAGCCCTCTCATCAAGAACAGTCTGCTCTGTCCCTTCCTGTAGGGCCTCGGTGTTGTCCGTCCAGTCCAGTTTACTATCACTTGACCCAGGGTTGTTCCCAGCCTAGTGCGACTCAAGGTTCTTTGGTAGACTATTGCATTGGTCCATTCATTGAAGATGAACGCAATGCCACATCCTTTACTAGGCTCACCCATCAGGTGCAGAACTGTTGATCCAAATGTATAGGTAAAAACCATATTATGCGTTTTCATCAATAAATAAATGGCCACATTTTTTTTTAGATTGGGAGCCCACAAATAGATTATTTCATGGGGCCCAGAATCTACAGCTACGCCCCTGCGCCTGAGTCTCCTGAACACGGCGAGACCAATTCCTACAGTATAGTAATTTTTTTGCACCTACTCCCGAATGCTCAGATTGATGGACATTGATCTCTGGACAATCCAAAGAGGCAATCTGTGCATGCAGAGTTCGGGAGTAGGTGCGGAAAAGTGACTATAGCTCGGCAGAGAAAGTGGAAAGGATTGGTCGCTTCGTGTTCATGTCTCCAGCACCCCCACAGCCGTAGCTACTGTACAACCACTTAATGTCAATGTCATCCACATTCATTCATTTTCTCCCCCCGCTCTCTCTCCCATGATTTCAGAATACCGGAAGTGTTGCAGTGGTCTATACCAGGGGTGGGCAATTATTTTTCCCAGGGGGCCGAATGAGCAACTGAAAATATGTTGGGGGGCCGGGCCAAAATTCCAAACTCAATTATGCATAATATACATTTTATTTCTATATAAAAAGCAGTAAATGGCATTGTTTTGACCCCTGGTAAGAGTGTATGTTATTATTTGGCAATTAAAAGGTGAGGTTAGCTTTCAAAAATATAATTTATTCAAATAGAATTTGTTTCCAAAATGATAAACAAAATGTGAAACATTAATAACAACGGGCATTTTGAGTTTCATATACTATTGAAACAAGGATTTTCTTAGCTTTCTAAAGACATCACATCATCTTATAGCAAAAATAAACAAGACATGTCACTGAACTGTGTAAAGAAAAGTGTCCCAGTTTTGTAGCCTTTTTTACTTTACATGCCTATATTATACATTTAATGTTTTCAGAACTGTGCAAAAAAAAGAAAAAAAAATATCAAGTGTCCCATTTCACTTGTTATATTTCCACATTTTAGTGTTCTTCAGTTCTTTTTTTTTCATTCAGTGTGAGAAATCCAGTCTCTGTTGAGCTTTAACAAGTCCATCAAAGTCAGGTTGCATGTCTGAGGTGGAGATGCGAAGCACAGCTGCCAGATGTTCATCAGTGAGAGAGGATCTGTACCTGGACTTGGTAAACGTCATGACTGAGAATGTCTGTTCACATAATTTAGGTGGATCCAAAGAGAACCAACATCTTCTGAGCATGTCTCCTAAGCGTATATTGTGCGTGTGAATGTTGACATGAAGAAAAAAAAAAGTTAAAAAAAAAAAAAATAATAATAATATAAAAAAAAAAAAAAAAAAAAAAATTATTATCATGTAATCTTTCGCGGGCCGGTCAGAATCATCCCGCGGGCCGTACAATGCCCAGGGCTGGTCTATACTATACTATACTATAGTGAAGTGGAATCTGGAAGTGGAAAATAAACATTGTGCGCGTGTGTGTGTGTGTGTGTGTGTGTGTGTGTGTGTGTGTGTGTGTGTGTGTGTGTGTGTTTTTTGTGTGTGTGTGTGTGTGTGTGTGTGTGTGCATGCGTGTGTGTGTGTGTGTGTGTGTGTGTGTGTGTGTGTGTGTGTGTGTGTGTGTGTGTGCATGCGCTTATAACAGCAAGCCACATTGCTGTGAGGGCCTTCATACTGTATGTGCCATAATTTACATTAAATTAATTCAGATTAATTCAGATGGCCTCCTACCAGCCACTCTCCTGTCATGAATACCATCAGCAAGATGGACAAAGCCCTTATCGATTTGGCCTTCTATATGTTAACTCATTTGCATACACATACACCCCATTCACATGCCTTGGTGATCCCTTGTGATGCACACACACAGACAAACTCAGGATACACACACACACATACACACACACACACACACACACACACACACACACACACACACACACACACACACACACACACACACACACACACACACACACACACATTCAACAGATCAATCTCCTTTACCTTTCCTCTCCCCACATATGCAATTCATAGGATATCGTGAGGTTTAAGATTTAGCTGACATTTCACATTTTGCAGCGCCTTCCACTTCAAAATGCACATATTGCCATATTATATATACCAAAGCCTACAGGAGGAAATTTGAAGAAGAAGGTCTCGCTATCTCTCCTCTGTCACGTTGATGGGCAATAATTCTCAATCCATATTACATACCACAGATAAACCCTTTTAAAATGGTTACGCCTCTCTGGGAGGAAGCTACTAATCCCTGTGGATGTCAGTATAGAGCAGACATTAGTCCGTTTGATTTTCAATAACAGAAGCCCCCTCCCTGATGTCGGAGTATATATTATACACCCTTCCAACTGAAGTTCACGGTCAGGGGCCGACACTAGCAGAGAGCTGCCATCTTTTATTTTTTATTCTTTTATTTAATAGTTTTTTTTTTAACTTTTTCTGTATTTTTGCTCCCATCCCAATTCAGTCGTTATGCCAATTCCCTTCCTGGTTGTTGCGCGCATAGGGAGGGTGTAGAACTACCACACGCCTCCTCCGATACATGTGGAGTCGCCAGCCGCTTCTTTTCACCTGACAGCGAGGACTCTCACTGGGGGAACGTAACGCGCGCGGAGGTTCACGCTATTTCCCCCCGATCCCCTCCCTGCTGAACAGGCGCCCCGACCGACCAGTAGGAACCACAGTTTACAACGACCGGGACCAGAGTTGCGTTCCTCTTATCAACATTGGCTGCACGCACGCTAATGACGCCACGTGCACGCACGCTCCCCGGCGCGTGTGCGTGCTCCCGCGCATGCGCATAAATGTTCCCTCGCTTAAGCACAGACCAGAGTCATAGATTATAAGGCTCTGGCACAGACTAAAGACGATGCCTAATTGCCTCTACGAATGGAATGTAACACATTTCATTCACAAGTTATGTGTGAATGTATCTGAGAACGTCTTTAACACACCTTTAGCGCTATTGATATGCAAAGTAGCCCAGGTGGGGTACTTATAGCAAGTTGGCGAGTGAAGCGCATTCCTGTGTGCATGCGCGTGCCGTCCACATCCGTGCGTGTGCGTGCACACGCTTCTGCTCACAAAACTTTGGCTGCACGCAGTGCAGCCTCATCCCATGAAGAACGCATCCCTGACCAGGACACACACCCCGCCGGCTTCCCACACACTAACACTGTTAGTAGGGACAACTGACCAAGCCGGAGGTACCGCTGACAGCTGGATTCGATCCCAGAGTCTCTGCGGTGGTAGGCGAGTCCATTCTCCACTGCGCTACCCAGCCGCTCCTAGAGAGAGCTGCCATCTTGCACTGAGTGTAACGTTTGGGGGGTTGCTCTCCTCAGGGAGCAAACCTCTAGCATTACCTGGGCCCTGTTTCATGTACGTGGTTCAACTAAGTCGATCAACATGTCCATTATCCAGCTTCAGTTAACCCGATGTTCAAAGCCGGGATTTTCCTGTTTCACAAAGGAGGATTCAGTCTCGTTAACTCAAGCCAGACTTGAGAGTCAGGCTCAAGTCAGGCTAGATGCGCGCTCCCGTTTTAGGTGGAAAGCCAGCACGTATCGATGGCAGAGACCCTGATTCTCAACGGCATTGATTGATTAATTGATTTAAGACTTTATTGACAGATTGCAATAGGCTCAATCGCCTCGCCGACAAGTTAAATGCGTTATCTATAGGCTAATTCTAAGTCCCTCATTACCTCAATCAATCAGATTATATTTCTTTAAACTTGCCTGCTGGATTGAATAATCAAATGAGATCTTGCTAGCGAAAATAACTAGTTAACTGTTATACAGAATTACGAGACGGCTTTCTTGCCCATTGATTGATGTATAGTCAATGTTTAACTTATCTCCAATGTGGTCTAACGGGTTGTTCTTTTGACTTCCACACGGACGACCCGGGTTCAAGACCGGGGTCCTTCTTTTTGCAATATAGGAATAATTCAATTTGGTGCACGTTGAGAGCTATATAAAGAATGACATCCTCAATGCATGTAGATTTATAATATTTTAACTTAAAACCAGGCTACTTTGGCGTATAATCATTAATATTATATTCAAAAAAATCATATTGGAAACACCGGGATTTGAACCCGGATCGCTAGGTTGGCAGACTTGAGCGCTACCGCTGGGCCACTGTGCCAGATGGGATAGATTCATTGTTTATACATTAATGAACGAGAGACCCGTGTTTAGAATATCCCTTATTTTGAATGAAGTTTTATTTCTTTATCCTCATTCATTCATGTGACGTCAACGGCTCATTCAATTTCTCAAATCCGTCAAACAGCGCATCTCATCAGACATCTTAATCCCAGTTACAATTAAAATAACCACATCATGTGTACATCGCACGAGCGAGCGCCACCGTCGCCACGATATATATAACGTGCATTATTTAGGACAAAGTGAATTTAATATCAGCATTTTGGGTCTATTTTACATTTCAAAAGCCCCCTCTGGAAGAATGGAGCACAAAAACGTAATTCAGAATGGTATAATGCAGATCGTAGACTGTGGGAATAGTTTCAGGAAACGGGCTGTCACTTCTTTGCGGGGGCGTGGCGATAGTTCAGGCTAACTTGAACTTGAACTCTGCTTTCGACCAGGCTCAAACTTTTGGATATGTTGTCATGGTGATTTGGAAAATCCACGTACATGAAATCGGAAAGTCAGGCTAACCCAGTTATCCAGCTAAAGTTATCCGGCTAACTCAGTTATCCGGGTACAAGAAACAGGGCCCTGGTGGGTAATTAATTGCCCTGTCTACCTGTCCTAATTACACTAATTTGTACCTGGTGTCACTCGTTAAATGTCTCTTTATATTCTCTTCCGTGTCAGACAAACACAGTCAGTCGATCACTGAAACGGTCCGTGAGTATACCTACCTGACCTGTTTAGTCTTATTGCTCCATGCCACGGAGGATAAGTTTGTTTGCGATGTTTTGAATCGCCGTGCCACTTTGATTGCCGATTGAATTTTGTTGTTTCAAAGGATTATTCTTATATGTATATGCAGCACCGTCGTTTGACAGGAGTTACTATTTACTATGTGTTTTGGAGACCTTGCTTTCTCCCCTTGGTTTTCCCGCATTATTGTGATGAATACCTATGTATTGTGAAATAGATTTAGCATGTTTTGGAGACAGAGATTTCTACTCTAATTAGACCTAGTGCTTTATTCGAAAATCAACATCTGTTTCTCATCGTCTCTGTTCTGCACTGCACCGGGGTCCAACACGCTTACCGAACCGTAACACTGAGGCTCAAAGAAAGTTTGTCGTAATTCATGTATGAGGGGGTAAATATATTCTGTTAATAAAGGGGGATGCAGTCTCTGCACCCCCCCCCCCCCCCCCACCCCCCAGAAAACATAAAGAAAAGTTGGTTTGCATCAATAATGGTATATTTTCTGGGTTCAACTTAAATGCATTAAAGGGGACATGCATTATAAATGTCTTTTTTTTTTCAGTGTCTAGCATTGTATTATAGTAATAGGAGTTAGTATCAATGGGTCTCATTCCCGAACGAAGTTACGACAAAAGATTTTTGTCTTAGCCAGATTTCGGCCCATTTAAGACATATTAGGGCTGGGAGTGGGAGTCCCCAAATTTTCCTGAGATCAGATTTGATCGTGGCTAAGAGCAGATTTAAGAGTGCTGAGGAGCTAAATCTGCTCTCAGCCACGATCAAATCTCATGATTGATTGACTAATTTAAAATGTCATTATAACTTGACAGACTGTGTTCTCATAGTGATTCCTTCACGTCAACGCTACAGGCCTCATTGGAATTAATTACTTAATCATAATTAAAATAAATATGACAATATTTGTACGATAAGAAATTACGCATTTGATGTCGGAAAAATAAATAATATGGATTCATCTGATCACAGGGCAGCTGCTTAACCATATCTGAACCAGCTATTTTGGACAAATGTATAATTACTTTAATTACTCAGATATTCAAACACAATTATGCAATTATTGTGAAATGATTGAAAATAATTTTTATTTAATGCCTTCTGTGGAATTTGTATTTCTTATTTGTTACACATCTGTTTTAATGATTAATTATATGCATTTGAAAGAATGCAGGTCAACATGCAATGTATCCCATTGATTGGTATACAATGGGACAGACCTTTTTTTGATTGATTGATTGAAAACTTTATTAACAGATTGCAGAATGGGTACAGTACAGTACAGCTCAATTACATAAGGGGATGCAGACCAGAGAAAGAATTTCGTCTTGTTTACATCAGGGTCCCCCATTTTCAATTCATCATAACATATATGACACACACGACACAGATAGACAGTACTGCTACATCTATACATTTATGACATACCAGATTTGCAAATACAGTACTGTTTGTGATACAAAAAGAGTCCAGAAAAGAGAGTACATTTGACGTAGAAACTGTTGGAGGAGGTTGGGTAGGAGGGGTGGGTGGGGGATAGACTTACACTGTACAAGCAAAACTGTACATTGGAATATTGACAACCATACTTGGTCATTTACTGTACATTGGAGGGGGTTGATATAGCTATAAACCTGCATTCCTTCGAATATATCATTAATCAATTAAACTTATATTGAAATACACTATATAGCCTATACACCAACACTGAAATGACAGTGGATAAATAAATAAGAACTAAAGCTAATAACAAGTCTTGTGTGCGCCTACGAATGAACAGTAGCCTATAGGCTTAATTATGGAATAATAAGCCATACTGCGTTCATTCATTACGTCCGCCGTAGGCTATATTATATTTCATCCATTCATTCATATACAGTACTGCGCGCGCGTGTGTGTATGTGTGTGTCTGTGCGTGTGCGCACGCACGCTGCGGCAGGTGTAGACCGTATATGATGCCAATACATTAATCTAGTTTTGATGGCGCACAAGCGTGATTACGAAACCTAGCCGCATTTCTTGGAGACGCTCTCTGATTGGCACTGACTGACGCTAGGTTTCGTAATCACGCGGCTCGCAAGACACGCAAAGCACTTCCGCCATTGCATTTGCACACAGCTGCGTCACTAGTTGCCTTATAAGGACCTCTGGAGGCGTTGTTTTGTATGCAAATGACCTGAACGGGAACGCGCTTTCGAGTTTAAGACAGAATGCCATTCTCCAAGCAGATATCGGATCATATAATTTGTGCTACCTTTTCAGCCACTTAAGACATATTACCAGCACGTTCAGGACTCAGAGTGAACTTGTCATTGATTATGTCTCAGTGGTTCCAAGATAAGTCTTCCAGAATATATCTTTGAAACATTTTCGGGAATGAGACCCAATGTGTCTGTGTCTCTAAATACCATATTGGCGGATTGCCGTCATTCAGGTCATTCATTTCCTGCTCCATTTAATCAGGTCGTTCTAATTTGACTCGCATGGTGACGTCAGGTGGCGAGGATGGAGCGGATAGTGATCCGATTGGCTCTGTGGTTGTAGCGCACCAAACAGGGTTTGACAGAGAGCGAGCGAGAGAGAGAGGGAGAATCAGATAGACCCTCACGACAGAGCACACATACACACACGCGCGTTGCACTGTCGTCTCTGTCTGTCTCTCTCTCTCCCCCTCTATCTCTCTCTCTCGATTCGGGAGCATAACTAACGCCCCGTCTATAGCTGTAGCGCGCGGCACAGTGGAAGACTTCCTCAAACGGGAGAGGGAGAGAGAGAAAGAGAAGGGGACCTGCGTATCTCGCACGCAGCTGTGTTTACACAGTGCTCTCTCTCTCTCTCTCTCTCTCTCTATCTCTCTCTCTGTCTGCCACTCGCAGACTGTGTGGATGACTGTCACTGAAAGTGCTTATGGGCTGTAATCTTGAGGCTGGAAAATGATGCTTTTGAGTACAATGATTTTTTTTTTTTTAAATAAACCTTACAGATGTCTTCCATAGACTCACAGGAATTGTGTAAAGTTGCCCAAATAGTGCTAGGAATAGCAATGCAGGTCCCCTTTAAGTCCACTTTGAGCATCATGGGCAGCTCAATGTAGAAATAATCCAAACAATTATCTCAAATTGCCTCAAATAGATCCGCTATCAGCTCTATCTTTAATCTTTCAAGATGTTCAGTCGCTATCGCATGCACTTACTCACACATGTGAGTGCATGCTTTACCAACTGCTCGCATGTTTTACTGCAACACTACTATCACCGACATCTAAGAAGGGAGATCCCCCCTTGAATGGCCTTTCTAAGGTTTGTTCATTGCCTGTGGTGAATTCTTTCCTATTGCTAGGTTTTAGTGAGTTTTTCCTTAGTTTCGCGTGGGGTATATCTGGGAGTGTTGCATTTATTTTAAAATGTTTGGACTTTATGGTGTTTTGTTCTTGACCTATTGTGATGTTTCTTGTTGACTTGTTTAAAGAAGACGTGTCAGGCCCATGGGGACTTGTTCCACCCCTCTGGGTCGGTACCGACCCCTTTTGCCATTATGATCATAGATCCATATTTTTATGATTGATGGAAATCATTTGCGATTTTAAAATCAACCGTTTTCAAGTATTACCATCACAAACATGTCACAAAAGCATGTAGAATGTAAAACGTTAGGTTGGCAATAGGTTAGCAATAGGTTATAAGTGGCATAATATGGTTTTACCTTCTCGTTTTGAAGAAGTATAATCCGAGCCGGTGACCATTTTGGAAATAAAAAAAAATGCAAATTGTAGTTTCTTTACGGCCATTTTGTCGAGGGCATTCATAGGTGTAGAACCATAGATATATATAGAACACTGTATAGCTTAAGGCGGAGTCACCAGCGTCACTGAACCGCTGCCATCTTGGGAGGGTCAGCCTTGAGTGAGAGTGAGTGGGCTGCACAGACAAAAATACTCATAACTCGCTGAAATATTGACAGATTTACAAACGGGTTGGTTTGCTATAAACATCAAAGATGTAGTTATGATACTGCATACTTATAAAAAAAAATTAAAGATGTTTCTTTTACAAACCACGTTAATAATGCTTGTAATAAACCAAACCGTTTGTAAATCCGTCAATATTTCAGCGAGTTATGAGTATTTTTGTCTGTGCAGCTCACTCACACTCACTCAAGGCTGACCCTCCCAAGATGGCGGCGGTTCAGTGACGTCGCTCTCCATTGGCCGGCAGCGCGGGCAAGCTATCTAGTGTTCTATATATATCTATGTGTAGAACAGCGTTGACATTTTTCCAAACTACATTTCCCTTCAAGTTCTATGGGGGTTCAAAGTTCAGAGTTGAATTATGGAATATGTCAATAACTGTTATTATTCTTGATAATAAGCCACAAAAAGTAATGATTTGACAAATATTGAAACGCAGTTAGTTTCTCCTTCCTATTGTGAGCATATAGGAACAACTAGATCTGAAATTAGTTTCAAAATGGTTGCACTGTGAGAAAAATAAAAAAGTACAGTCGAGTACAGTAGATATTATTATCTGTTATTATGCATGCCTGGTGATACTAAATCCAAATTGAACTCGGGCATTTGAAAGATACTATATGTATATATATATATAAATGTGCGAATTGGCTATAATAAGGTAATGTATAAGCATCAGTGATGCCAGTAACGCGTTACTAAGTAACGCGTTATTGTAATCTGATAACTTTTCCCCGAAAATAGTAATCTAACGCGTTAATCTTTAAAAGCCAGTAATCTGATTGCAGTTACTTGTCCAAGTGGCTGTGCGTTACTATTTCGTTACCATCTCATCATAAATTCATAATGCAGGCGGAATGCAGTATTTTATTTCGTTTTCGACAGTCAAAAATACATTTTGAGCTGTTTTTCTTATTTGGCAGTGACGTCGTGTGGCAGTGAAAGGGTTACACAAGAATGTGTCCCGCGGCGTGACTGGTCCCTCTGTCTGTGAGTGACTCTGCTTTGGTACAATCACATTCCCCATCCACAGTCTGCGAATCAGAGGCAGAGTAGGGCGGGTCTTCACAGCACGTCATGTGACATATGCGCCAATCGTGTGACAGCAGGGCTCCGTCGTTAGAATTCCACCCCAAAACGGTTGTCTAAACGCAAAATTAAAAGTGATTGCGGTTTCTGTTCAGACTTCCATCCCAAAACGCTCGTCTAAACGTAGCCTCAATCACTACTTCACGTTCATATGCGGAGGAAACAAAATACTGTCTACCGCTAAAAACAGCACATCCAATTGCATTGAAAGCATCTGGAATCACAACACTAGCCGACGCTTCGACTAGGTACAGGAGGACTCGGATGTCCAACAGCAAAAGAGAGAGATTGTTTCTTTCCCTTTTGATTAATGTATATTTGATGGTGGCAGAGCAAAAGCTCTTATTTGCCAGATTTACAGTTAATTTACATGTTAAAGAGAGACTGATTGTATGTTTATAGAGAGACATTTATAAAAACAATTTAATAGTTACAGTTGATATAATTGAATAGTTCAGCCTGCATTTGTTAGATGTGATACACTGGTTTTGTAAAACCACTGGCTGGCTGCTCTAATGCTGTGAGCATCAGAGACTGTTGCTTTACCATACTTGATGGTACAGAAGCTGAAGCACTAGTTTAACAATTTACATTATGTGCAGAGAAACAAGTTAAAAACAATTTATGCATTTTCAATAAAGCGTTTAAAAAAAAACTGTTGGGGGAACGACGACGACTTCGTAACCTAGTTACTTTCAAAGTAACTAAGTTACTCTGATAATCAAGTAATCAGTAAAGTAACTTAGATTACTTTTTAAAGGAGTAATCAGTAATCAGTAATCAGATTACTTTTACAAGTAATCTGTGGCATCACTGATAAGCATATATTCTATATTCTATAATAATATTTCAAATTGCATTGGTCCGGATGGGAGAATTCAGTACTGTATATACAGAACCTTCGGTTTTATCATCTTCCCTTTATTAATTTCCTTAGATCTTTTGTACACATGATCTCAAGAGGGTACTGAACGAGGTCAGTGGCAGTTTTTCAAGTCTGGTCATTATTATCATGGTGTTATTCACTGTCAAAGATGAAAAGAAAAATCATAATTCATATTTTCCTTTGTTTCATCACAATTTAAGCAAGCCTAGTAATAGACACAATATTTCTGACACTGAGAATACATTCATTGAGGTCCATAGATGTACCTAGATACCAAGAATATGCAAATAGCCCTTGTAGAAGTGGAGCAATATTCCATTTACCTAGGTATACATTTTATGCAGATTTTCACTTAGGGTGGAACAGGTTAACGTGTGTTGTTGTCGGGCCTTACAAATAAATTTGATTTGATTTATCTTAAAAACTGAAACAATGAAGCCTCTCCCTAGTCGGCATTGAATAGCACTATGAGTTATGTATCAACTGATATAAAATCAATACATTAAATTTCGCTCCCCACTCGTTCAGCACCATGGACAGCTCACACGAGGCCTATAGAGTCAGCCTTTTCCTCTCCACGCCTAAGCTGTCCAGAGCACTTAGTGTGAGGGGATTTGTTTAACCCTTTTACTGCCGCACTACCAAAACGGTGACCGTCGGTTGTGTGATAGTAAAGGGTTAACCTTCTGTCATGTGGCAGTGAAAGGGTTAAGCTGTTTAAATTCTTGCATGTCAGTCAAGACCCTTTGGGAGGGCGGGTAGGTTTCATTTGAAATGGGTGAAACATGTATAGTAGCTACAGTAAGGCCGCCACTGTATCATCCATGCATTCTTATGATATGTTAGCTCAGGGGTTCTCACACTTTTTCATACCACGACCCCATTTTATTTAGGATTTTTTTTGGCTATACCCCACACTTAATGTATCACGTAATTTCAACGTGGAATGAAGGAATATCAAAATAAAAGCACACGTTGTTGAACTTGATCAAGGATATTTATTAGAATTTTTTATTACAGCACTATGTTATCAATACACATTTATAAAACAAGGCATATTTAGCCTAAATATGTTGCCAGGACATTAAAAAATATATATTAAAAAAAGTATATATATATATATATATATATATATATATATATATATAAAAAATCCAATGCGCGACTTTGGGTCACGACCCGTAGTTTGAGAACCACTGTCCAGTTAGCTCAATATTTCCTTATGCTTGAGGATTCTCAAATTGAGCCATATTTTCATATCGGTACAGGCATTCATAGCCCTCTCATTGGACCAGAGACCATGTTTTGTTTATGCCCGCCCTAGTAATGGCACAATCAGCCTTCCTATGGCCCCATGAACAGTGTCCCTCTAATGCCCCCCTCCACTCACGGACTCATAAACAATCATCTGCTGCCATCCTGTGGCCTGCCGTCACTATTGCAGTTGGCCCTACCCTGCATGGATCTTTACCTATCTGTACTTATGAGTCTGTCTGTCATTGCTAATCCGCTCCCTGTGTATTTGCTATCTGTAATATTCCCCTGCTTAGTCTAATGTGCTCCCCTGTCTGTGTTTGCGTTATCATCCAGTCTGTACTGTATTCATTCCAGTCTTGTGTTCTAGTCTGTCCTCTCACCCAGCTGTTGCTCATTGTAATTAGTGTCTGTATATCTGCCTGCGTCTTCCTGACTTCCTTGTGGCGTCATTGTTCTGTTTCACCCCGTGTGCTGCCTACCTTGTTCCATTCGTGAAGCTCCCTGTATTATCATGTTGTGTCCCTGTTATTCCTGCCGTTCGTGGAATAGCCCTTTATCTCGTGTTTCCCTGTGAGTCCGTTCCTGCTTCCCTAGCCACGTTTTCCAGCACAGCTGAGGTTTTGTTTGTACCATGTAACGTGTATCATTGTTTACTACTGCTCAAGTAAAGCCTGTTATCCTCAACGTCCACTCGTGCCTCGTCTCTCTCACTCATTGTTGTCCTGCGCTTGAATCCTACTCTCTCCCAACACCCCCCACTACAACAAGTAATAGTTCACCTATCACTGACATCCTTTGTAATGACTTCACGCTCTGCTTTACTGTCATCCACAGGAACAAATCTCTGCCAGGAAATCCCTCAAAAACATACTTTATTGTCAGATTCATGTCATCTTATTTGATTTGTCTTTTTAGATAGGACGGCTGTTAAAGACAAGATAGACTGGCAGGACCTGATATTGGGAAGGACCTTGATCATCCAAAAGTGGACGTGGTATTATCATAACATAACGGGATGCTAGCCTCTTAGCAAGCGGGGGCCCCTATGTGGGCCCTCTTGAGGACGATTTGCCCACTGGCACTTTGGCGACCACTAGTTGCTCGGGTGTGCATATTTTGTAATAATTAATTTAAGAATTAAAGCCCCATTTGTTGCCGATAGCCCTTTCAGGTGACAAAATCTGTTCAGCGGTTCTCGAGTTACATGCCGATATTTGAGGCTTGCGCAAAGTACACGGTATTGCGCAAATACCACTCCCGACTCTTGGGGTTCTAGTTCCGTCAATCATTTGGCAATGTGGAAAATTATTGAACAGGATTGTAGCCAATGAGTGTGGCTTTCCAAGGATACCCCATCTGGGGATGTACGAATCAGGGATCTAGGTGAAAAGTCACAAGCGAAAACAGGAAGAGAAAAACTCTGTAGTGTGGTAGTGAAAGGGTTAACAAAATAATTACAGTAAAGATAGACTGATGCTAATAATGCTAGTGTAGACTTCAGCCTGAAAAGTCATCAATACTGGAATCTGTTATTTGCTCAGAATAAAACGCTAGCTATGAATCTGACAAGATGCCTTTGATCTCCACAATGTGAGTTACTAGGCACTGGAGGCGAGATAATTATTTTGTTAACGTGAATTAATGTTGGGGGCGCATCCCATGGCGGCAGCTAATCTTGTTATCTAAAATGATGGGGGAGAGAGGGAGGGAGGCGAGGAGGAGGGGATGATGGGGGAGAGAGGGAGGGAGGCGAGGAGGAGGGAGGCGGGAGAGAGGGAGGGAGGGGGCAATAACTCCGATGTCATCTCAAACCTGATTAAAAAAAAAAGAACTCTCACACGTTCACAATTAAACTGCTGCGCTCTCTCTGACACGCACGCACACACACACACGCACGCACGCACGCACGCACACACACAGATACAAAAAATAAAGGGAGCCTCATACTGTATGTAAGGAAAAGAATGAAAGTGAGAAGATATTAAAAAAAATAGAGAGAGAGAGAGAGACCATCCGGGGTAATTAATGTGAGCGCTACAGTGGTGGAATGTGCGTGGTTGGATAATGGAGGTCGTGACTCGTAATTACATGTGGAGGGAGAAGGAGTGATTGGTGTCAGACTGTGGCCCAGATTGGCTGAGAGGAGATGGGGTCAGTTTTCCAGCCTCTCCCCCAGAGAATTGTTTTAGGGTGTAACTTTAATAAAAGACCAGCATCTCTGGAACAACGTGCCACTGCCATGTATACAGTAAGGCCCCGGGAGGGAACATGCAGAGAGAGAGAGAGATGGAGGGAGGGAGGGGGAGAGAGATAGAGAGAGAGAGAGAGACACAGAGAGAAATGAGGAAGCGAAAGAGAAATATAAATATAGAGAGATACAGAGGATAAGAGAGGGAGAAGGGTGGGAAAGAGAGACACAGAGAGACCGGAGGAGGAGAAAGTTCCACTTTCATGCCCCTTTTCCAAGATGGCAGCTCCATGTTTTTATGCTGTGAGTTTGTGAGATTTTATGTCTTTTAAATGTGTTTTTTATGGCTTTTTATACTACACCTGCTTGATATTGCCTTCATTCATCTACTGGCTGGATTTAGTCCGAAAATCTGCTTGGATTACCTGCTTTCTGTCCTGTTTGCTGACATGCTTTCTGTGACCTGAGGCCTACTCCATCTGCTCTACAAGCTGTAGCCTCCATCTGCCCTGCTTTGTTGGCTGAGGCCCACTAGCATCCTTGCTAGCCTCCGCCAGCCCTGCAGCAGCTAGCCTTCACCAGCCCTACAGCAGCTGGCCTCCACCAGCCCTACAGCAGCTAGCCTCCACCAGCCCTACAGCAGCTAGCCTCCACCAGCCCTACATCAGCTAGCCTTCACCAGCCCTACAGCAGCTAGCCTCCACCAGCCCTGCAGCAGCTAGCCTTCACCAGCCCTACAGCAGCTAGCCTCCACCAGCCCTGCAGCAGCTAGCCTCCACCAGCCCTACAGGAGCTAGCCTCCACCAGCCCTGCAGCAGCTAGCCTTCACCAGCCCTACAGCAGCTAGCCTCTTCTAGCCCTGCAGCAGCTAGCCTCCACCAGCCCTGCAGCAGCTAGCCTCCACTAGCCCTGCAGCAGCTAGCCTCCACCAGCCCTGCAGCAGCTAGCCTACACCAGCCCTACAGCAGCTAGCCTCCACCAACCCTGCAGCAGCTAGCCTCCACCAGCCCTGCAGCAGCTAGCCTCCTCTAGTCCTGCAGCAGCTAGCCTACACCAGCCCTGCAGCAGCTAGCCTCTACCAACCCTGCAGCAGCTAGCCTCCACCAGCCCTGCAGCAGCTAGCCTCCTCTAGCCCTGCAGCAGCTAGCCTCCACCAGCCCTGCAGCAGTTCTGTGCAATTCACCCCTCCGCTCTGAAGGGTGACTCCCAACAAGGGCACTCCAAGACAAGGGGTAAGGCCAAGCCGTAGGGCCAAGGGAAGAATTGGGACACAGCCTAACATTTGCTGCCTATTACCCAAACTTGACCTGCTAAAGTCCTGGGTTTATACTGTCACTCCTGATGTTTTAGCTATCTCTGAATCGTGGCTTAAGAATATCGTTTCTAGCCTAAACATCTCCATACCAGGTTACAATGTCTTTCGCCAAGACAGAGCCACTAAAGGAGGCGGTGTAGCTATATTTGTTAAAGACCACTTGCAATGCTCTATTTCACTGTCAAGATCTGTTCCTAAGCAATTTGAACTGTTAGTGTTAAAACTCAAACTGTCCGCTAACTTCTCTCTCTCTGTTGCTGTCTGCTATAGACCACCCTCTGCCCCAGCCTGCACTCTAACTGCACTCAGTGAACTCCTGGCCCCTTACATCTCCTCAGAGTTTGTCCTCCTGGGAGATCTAAATTGGGACATGACTAACCCTCCAGACATAGTCACACAGCAATTTGACGCTTTAAACCTCTCTCAAATAATATCTGAGTCCACCAAACACAATTTGAAAGTCCCTTCATCTGCTACATTGATCGATCTTATCCTTACTAACACTCCATCTAACTAAAAATCCGGTGTCTTCAGTCAAGATCTGAGTGATCACTGCGCCATTGCCTGCATCCGTTCAGACTCCTCAGTCAAACGACCACCAGTGACCGTAACCAAGTGTTCCCTGAAGAAGTTTGTTATGGAAGCCTTTCTCCATGACGTTGCTCCTGAGAACTGGGACAGAATGAATTCTATCACCTGGTGTCTGGTCATACTATAAAAATACCTTTAGCCGGATCATTAATAAACATGCCCCAGTTAAAACATTACGGATACAGGATCGCTTCAGCCCCTGGTTCTCCCATGATTTGGATGTTTTGATCTGTCATAAAAACACCTTATGGTGGAAAGCCCGTTCCTGTCAGTCCCCTGCCACCTGGCTTACCTTTAGGCAGTGTAGAAACAAATCTACCCAGGCTATCAGGAAAGCCGAAATCAATTATTTCTTGGATACATTTTCTTCCTGCGGGTCTGATGCCAAGAAGTTTTGGAAAACTGTAAAATCCATGGAGAATATGCTTGCTTCTCCTCATCTTCCCAACATGATGACTTTCGATGACACTGTTGTCACTGATCTCACATGGCATCACTTTTCAATCATCATTTTGTCAGCTCTGCCGATGTCTTCTCTGCTATGCCCCCCATCACTGCCTCATCTCAGCCTCCTTCTTCTTCTCCCAGCTCTGGCGTTTTTTCCTTGGGGTAGGCAATTAAGTTTGGCCGAGGGCCAAATTTTTTCCAAGCCATTGTATGGGGGGCCGGTAACAAAAACAATGGCTAATTTTATATATTGATAGTGAAAACATTTTAACTCTGTGACAGACCACCTTATACCTAAGACATACATTTGTGGCAGAGGCAGAGAATGGACTAAATAAATGAGCTGCATAGGTGGCATAATAAACTGTAAACGACATACACATTTGCACTGAACATTATACCTTTGTCTGTTTGCCATTTTATTATAAAACCAGAGACAATCGCCTCTCTATCGGCCTATCTTACATTACGCGCAACCAATGTGTCTATCTGACAGCCCTTTCTGTGGAGCGCACTGCACTATTGAGAAACAATAGGAATTTTCCATTGGTTCTCCCAGTCCACGTGACCATTTCTAGCATTTCCATTGGCTATAGTGACAGACATAGATATAATAAATGGATAGATACAGCGGATTAGATGCAGTCCAGGGAAAACAACCAATCTAGATATTTCAAGATTCTATGCTTTACATCCGCGCATTCACTGAGAGATGCACAACATTTTTAGATGACAATCAATTCCGATACAATAAAGCAAGTCATTATCACAAACAAATCCAAAGATATTTAATGTTTTACAAAACATGTCTTGTGTTGCGCCCGGCTTTAGAGGGTTAAAAGCCTAATTGTATTTTTTATTTAGTTAATAAATGTCTTGTTGTAATTCCTTATATACCTAATGGAGCGCATCTTCTTGAAGCAGATTCAGCTTTTTTTGCTCTGATTTGACTTTAGTTTAATTGCATTGTTACTGTACACATGTGTGGTGCCGTCACAGTCATATATATATATATATATATATATATATATATTAGTAAAGATAAAGTTTGAATGACTTACTGAACTGGTGTTTTAATTTCACACCACACTGCTTGTTTGTTATTTCAGGACCAGGCGCTGTCCACCGACTTTTTTCATGTTGAGCAAGCGCTACATTGCACCTGCTGCCTACCTGTTATTCACTCTCAACATGGATAAAACAACGTATAATAAGCATTCTGTAGGTGGTGGTAGTTTCTCTATTTCACATTATAGCTAACATATAGCCTAGCCTAGTTGGTCTGATATATAATACAAATAAACAAAAAAAGCACCATTTGAAACCATGTGTATTGGGCTGTGCGTCGATGACATGCCTCCGGGCGCTCTTTTCTAATAACCTGAACCTAGGGCTTCACCCGATCGCATTGAATCATTTTCGGGACCCCCGATTCATTATGCTGTGGTGGGTTATGTTGTGGGCCAAACTATCTACCAGATGGCAATCAAATAATTGGAATATTCTTTTTGGAATCCCACCGGCCACAGGTAAGAGCAATTTAACGTCAATTTCAGCTTGATTGTGCCTTGTTCTCATAGCCATCGCCCTGATCAGCATATGTTGTTGTACTAACGAATGCCGTTATTGACAATCAATTAATCAGAAATGACCCCGCCCCCCCTTTCATGCATTCATGATGGAACAGAATAACGATCATTTAAATTCTTAATTGTAGCGTGTGTAGGGACGAAATGCCAATGATTTTAGTATAATACACGTCGCGGGCTATTACTAGCCTCTGTGGAATAATATAATGATTCCCCAACTCCCTCATGTAAAGACATTCCCCTCCCCTGATATTATACAGTAATCTCACCCACATTATGAAGAGAAAAGTGAGTAACTGTGGAATAATATAATGATTCCCCAACTCCCTCATGTAAAGACATTCCCCTCCCCTTTCTCCCCAATCCTGTGTCCCCCCCCCCCACCCATTTGACCTATCAAATGGGACCACATCCCCCCCCTGTTAACTATATAAGGCTCCTCCCGAGAACAATCCAGGTTTGATAATATCGGACATCCCTAGTTCTAACATACAGTGAGAGTTGGTTGAGCGATAGACGAGCGTGACGAGGAAGGCAGCGAGGAGTGATATTTCACGCAGTGGGGCTAAGCAGGGGAAGAACAAACAGGAAGACTTAATGGAGGAAAATGCACTGTGAAGAGATCGTGGTTTAAGGTAGTGTTTTTCATCTCTCTCTCTTTCTTTATCTCTCAGTTCTTCTCCTGCCTGTCTTGCAGGACAGATCTGATCTCACGTCTGTCCTTCACGACCCTGTCTCGCACCTCCCGCCCCGCGACTCCCACCCAAGCTCCCCCCGCCCCTCCCCCCCTGCTTCCCTGTCATGCCGTTGTCAAAAAATATTTTCCTCGTGTCATCGTCATTATCTGTCTTCTGACATAAAACCTTGCTGTTTACTAATTACCAGGCGTGTGCTTACTGTTCAAAGGCACTTCCAGAAGCCTGTCCAGACTCTGTATTGTACAACAAGAGATGTCACTTGTTGACAGTGAGGCGATTATTAATGCAGCATGGCTTTCATGTATCCATGGAGATAACGGGGTGATTGGAAGAGGTGACTCCTGTTAGCACACGTTGCCTAAACTGTAGGTGGAAATTACAAAACCAACCACACACACAAGAATTATGTGGCATTTTTGCCAATAACCGAATTATATTGCTGAAACAAGTTCTAAAATCGTTTTTTTGACTAAAGAATAATGTGATAGATTCAAACAGTGTCTAGCTGTCAGGGGTACAGTCAATTGAAAGTGATGGAGAAAATAAACTCAATAACATGGATATTGGACTATATGAAAGATGGATAATATCAACACTGCAAATAGACAGAAGCTCTTCTCTTGTCTGTCTTGTCTTTTCCAAAGATACAAATTTATGATTTTTATTTTATGGAGAACACCATACCCCCCCCTCCCCCGACCGCGGACACACACACACACACACACACACACACATTCATTCATATTTAATTTACCCCATTGTCAGAGTGGCCTTCTCTGCATGATGAGTAGATCCGATTATGCAGTTTGCAAAGCAACCCAGTGAGTGTGAACCAGACACGCCCAAGATTATCAATTGCAGCCCTTGAAGAGATACTGTGGTAGGACATCATTTCATTTCTCCAGGCAAACTAGGTGGAGAAATCTGCTTTATTTATTGACACCTCGGTTAACACATTGGACGCCGGAGGTCGCTGTGGGTGTATGGCCGCTTGTGCCAGTGCTGTAATGCAATGGGGGTAGATGCCGGTGTTTGTAGTGCTAAAAACTATATTAAATATTATAGCTATGGATCTAATAACAATGTCGATTGTCAGTGAGTTTCTTCCGGTCAACATGCAAAAAAACATACTTTTTTCATCCATACATTTCCGTTTTATACCGTGGTGAATATGAGTATAGTTCTAGAGTGATTCTGTGTAATCCCAGGGAACTCCGCCAAACAGCGCTTTACTGCATTCCACTATAAATCGTGCCACTCCTCGCCTGGATCAATAATCATCCTGAAATCAACGCTAGATTATCGGTATTATGTTTCATCATCGATGCATGAAAGGGGGGGGGGAGCCGGCCCTCCGTGCTTTGATCGCAACCAACGGGACACGGCCCACACACACAACGCAGACACATGCTGCGATCGCGGGGGAAAAATTATCGGATCAACGCAAGATTGATAATATATAGTCCTTACCTTGTCTATAATGTACTGCAAAAAGAATAATCTAATTATCTGATTGGACAGAGTGCCACAAAGTCCTACAGAATAGCAGGATGAATTATGAATGGAAATAGCGAATAAAATAAATAACGATCCAATAACGAGTTTACTCGTTGTTGGCAGAATTCGATTGGCGGGCTATAACGAGTGAACTCGTTTTTGGCGGCCATTGTGTTAACCAGACGCAAAATAAGTTAGCTCGTGGCTAGCTGCTACTGTATTTGGTCTGTATTAAAACTGCTGCCGGCGCTGTGTCTTGTTCGCCTGAAGTGATCAAACACAGACCAATATCTAACGTCACTGTTTCCCTTTGAACCCTTTCACTACCACACTAAAGAAGGTTAACGATAGGTTATGTATATAACCTAGTTATATGAGTACTGGCTGAGCGTCCCGCTCTTAAAGCCTATCGAGATACCCCTTATCTCATGTACCTATTGTACTCCATCACGGAAAAAACACGTTCACCCACACCTGACCGGGTCCCGCCTTTATGGAGGCGCAGCCTATAAGACCGTAACCATGGTCACCAATACACCCTTCCTCGCCAAAATCCCGTTCCAGTAAAAGATCCCTCAAAAGGAAACTCGGGCCCGCTTAAGAGCGGGATGCTCAGCCAGTACTCATATAACTAGGTTATATACATAACCTATCGTTATATATTCGTACTTGGCTTATCGCGTCCCGCTCTTAAAGCCTATCGAGATATGGGTTAGAGCGGACGCGAGGCCCAACAGATGTACCCCCTGAGGACCCGTAAGCCCACATCAAGGGGTTTGGGGAGCCCTGTCACCCCATCCTTCCTAATGAAGGGGGGGCGCAGTCAACTCCACCTGAGTGCGAGCAAGAGGGAACTAGAACCCCTTGAACACACAGCACAGGCGGAACCAAGTGTGACCTAACACACTGTGGCCCATACCCACACACTCCTGCTACCCTACCAAAGGACGGGAAGCAGGAAAGGCCACAGACCCCAGAACCGCCTGGGAGACTGAACCCCCGGTCATGTCCATGAGGTAAAACCTTACAAAGGGGCCCGGGGAGAACCATGAAGCTGCAGCACAGATGTCCTCCACCGAGGCCCCACCCAGGAGAGCGGCAGAGGCAGCCACCCCACGAGTGGAGTGCGCCCTGATACCCCCAGGGGGATCCTGCCCAGCCAATGTGTAGCAGAGGGCAATGCCCTCGCACAACCAATGGGACAGGCGCTGTTTCGAGCGCCAAGCAGGAAACGCTTCACAAGAGGGTGGCTGAACAAGACAGTCCCCTCAATTCCCTCATGATAGGAGGATATAGCCGCCGCATATACCCTCACCGTCGAAGCCGACAGTCTACCAAGAAGAGACTGGAGATAACCCAGGACAGCATCCAGGGGGCAGGAGACTGGGTCCCAGCCCCCCGCCTTACACCACTCTTGGAACGCACGCCATCTGCCCGCGTAAAGCGCGACAGTGGAGGGAGCATGTGCATTCCGGATGGTATCAACCACCGAAGGGTCCATCCTCTCCAGACTCACCCTCCCACCAGCCACACCAACAGTCGTTGACCCAACATCGGGTACTGGAACAGTGACCCGTCGTGCTGTGAGAGGGCCGTCGCCGACCAAGGAATGACCCAAGGAGGAGTGACCAGAAGCTGAATCAAGACCGGGAACCACACTGCCGTGCCCCGGTCCGGCGCGACCAGGATCACCGTCCTGCGCTCCCTCCGTATCCGCTCCAACAGCTGACTCAACAGCTGTACAGGAGGAAAGGCGTACAGAAGACCGGGCGGCCATGGAAAGGTCGAGAAGGCATCCACCCCCAAGGGGGGATGATCTGCTCGACTGAGCGAGAACCACAAGGGGCACTTGTGAGAGCGTCGGCACGCAAACAGATCTACCGAGGCCTCCCCGAACCGATCCCAGATCTGTCTGACTATGTCGGGGCGGAGTTCCCACTTGTTGTAATGAGGACCGCCCCGAGACATCATATCCGCGCCCATATTCTCTGTACCAGGAATGTGGAGCGCCCTCAGACTGCGCAGCCTGCGGGATGCCCATAGCCAAAGTTCGACCGCCGCCCGGAGCAGGCGGATGGAACGAGTCCCACCCTGCCTGTTGATATACGCCGCTGCCGTCATACTGTCTGTCCTGACCAAAACGTGTTCGCCTACCACCAGGTGGTCGAACCGTTTGAGGACCAGGAGGACCGCCTTCAATTCCAACACATTGATATGCGGGGTAGATGGGCCAGCATGAACCTCCGTCCAGCTGCCCCCCACTGCGTGGGTCCGACACGTCCCTCCCCAACCCGTGAGAGAGGCGTCGGTGAAGACCGTGACGTGTGAGCGCCTGCTGCCCATGGGGACCCCAATGGTGAGGATACCCAGCCTCCTCCAGTGGGCGAGATCTCCCCATATCGACAAAGGAACCGTTTCCATTTGTCCCTCACCGGATCTATTCTCATAGAGAGAAACCACCTCTGTATCCTCCTCATGAAGAGGAGGCCAAGAGGAACCACTGTGTGAGCAGATGCCATCATGCCGAGCAGACGCGCCGTGACCGTCCCTCCCAGACGGAAACCCCCGAGCGCGTGACGGATAGACACCTGGCGCTGCTCCGAGAGGGTTGCAATCATGGGCCTTGACCTCAACGTCAAGCCCAAGTACTCCACCTGTTGACTGGGAAGAGGGGTACTCTTCTTCCAATTCACAGCAAAACCCAGGCTGGTGAGGAATTCCACCACCAGCCTGGTATGAGACCTGGCAACCTCCTCCGAACGACTGAGGAGTAGAACGTCGTCGAGATAGAATAGAACTCGTATCCCCCGACGACGTAAAGTCTCCAGCGCAGTCGCCACGCACTTGGTGAATGTGCGGGGAGCCAGAGAATAACCGAACGGCATCCTCTGGTACTCGTACGCTACGCCCTGAAACAGGAACCGTAGGAACTTCCTGTGAGGAGGTAAAATCGGGACGTGAAAATACGCATCCTTCAGGTCTATGGAGGTGAACCAGTCTCCCCTTCTGACAGCAAGCAGAAGGAGTTTGACGGTCAACATTCTGAACGGTCTCGCTACAATCAACCGATTGAACGCGGACAGATCCAGTATAGGTCTGACCCCCCCTGTTTTCTTGGGTACCAGAAAATAACGGGAGTAGACGCCTGACATCGCGTCCTCTCTCGGAACCACAACGACGGCCTGCTTCGCCAACAGAGATTGGATCTCGTCGGCCAGAGCTGTCACTGCGTCTGACCCTGACAATAGGGTCGGCACCAAACCTGAGAACGGAGGGTGGGGTTGTGCGAACTGCAACACAAACCCCTGCCTCAACGCTCTCTCCATCCACCCCACAAGACGGCATTCTTGTCGCCATATGTGAAAATAATCCCACAGCGCACCCGCCGTCAACTGACGCTGGGCCGCAAGGAACAGTAGATAGTTGGCCCGGTCCCTCCCGCTGTGCGACGCACCCAAGGGGGGACCCCGACAGAAAGGGCCGGTTTGATATGGGAGAAGCTGTCATCAAACTGGTTGACACACACCCCCCCCCTGAACACCCCTCTAGCGCATGCTGAGGAGTTGTTCCGCAGCTAGACACGCAAGGCATGAGGACCCCATGGGCTCCTACACGCCGAAGCCCTGCAGTGATATTGCTACCACCCAAATCACGCTCGCATCTTCTTTGCAGACCACTGCCGCTGTGACGGGAGTGGGAGGCATCAGCGCGATACCCCGCCTGGCGAAGGTGAGGCCGGGGTAACCCTTGCTGTGCATTCAACAGAAGAGGCCTCGAGTCCCCCTGCTGACCACTGTAGCTAGTGGCAGCTGTAACACCAGGCTCATCCAACACACAACGTGTGGTGCAGGAACCACGCGACAGAACATTCTCACGGACAGACCCAGGCTCAGCCATCAACTGGGTGTCAGCCCCTGTCCCCATGAGAAGTGAAGAATGGGGCCGCATGCGCTTCAAGGAAGGTTTGCGGCCCGCAGCCAAAGGAGAACGATCAGAGCCCCACTTCCGTGGGTAACAGAGAGAGGATTGAACGGGGAGCGGGCTGCTCGCGGCAAAGTGACGACGGCTTGTTTTACCAAACTCGAATTCACCCAAAATGGCCGATCCCTCGGCCGCCAAGGCTGTCGGCCTTGTGGGACCCTGTTGACTCTCCACCCAGGGCACCACTGGCGGGGGAAACATGGCCGCCTGTCGAGGATCTCGCCACAGTCGTTGACGAGACCGCGTTCCCACCTCTGGCTGCACAGCGTGAGGCGGTGTAGGACCCAGATCAACAACCGCCTGCGCCTCAACAGAATGCCCAAAAAGACTATCTGTGGAAAAAGGAGTCGTGAAGAGAGAAAACCTATCCTCTTCCCCAAGAGGAGATTGCTCCAACCAAACATGCCTGACAACCAACGTTGATAGCATCCTAATACTCCCCGCAGTTATAGCTTGCGACTGAGTCAAGATCTCTATAACACCACAAACATGAACCATGTTTACAATGTCGGCTGGACCCATAGTCCTACTACCCGACGCCAATGTGGATAGGAAACTAGCCAGCTGAGCCATAACACTGGCCGCCGCTAAATACCATCTTGCAGCAGTATAACACTCATCCGTCCATACTGCCACCCTCCGAGCCGATTCGCTGTCAAGCATCGGCCGGGTGGGACGTCGTTCATCCCCGCCGGGGCACAGGAACAAAGCTACCTGGCTACGTAGCCACGGTACACCCGGCCTGCACCCTGTTGTTAGCCCGTTTAC
Organism: Notolepis coatsorum; assembly: GCF_963971535.1. Lineage (NCBI taxonomy): Eukaryota > Metazoa > Chordata > Actinopteri > Aulopiformes > Paralepididae > Notolepis > Notolepis coatsorum. Next base: position 147,029,044 of record NC_140171.1, on the reverse strand, counting down.
CTGTAAAAAAGGTAAATAGGACTCAGCGAAACCCCCCACATTAACAACCGACTGACCTTCATCAATGAAGCTGGTAAGAGGAGGGAAAATCGGCATCCCGCGGCGGGGATTATTAGAACAACGACCCATTTCAGCGTTAAAGTTAACATTAGCAGTAGTAGCAGTAATAGCATTAGCGTTAGCAGTGTGCTCCAGGATTGCCAGGAAAACGTCCACTGCAGTGGAACGATCACCAAGCCACCCCGGCCCTGGAGCCGAAACATACTCCACAGCATTACAAATACTGACATTGATGCCTAATGACACAGGCCTTACCTTTGTACAAGCCGACTTGATAGCCAAACCTTGTACGCTGCCCCTTGGTCTGCCGCCGTCAGACGAGGAAACATCAGCACAGGCCCAATGTGTCGCTGAAACATGCTTCGAAGATGCCAGGGGTAAGCAAACCTCCGGTAAGCATTCAACATTACGCAATTTCTCCAATCTTTTCATACCGCTAGTTACATAAGGTGCACTGCATCCGATATGATGGAACGAAAATAGAGGAAGGGTGTATTGGTGACTGAATTGATTGATTGAATTGATTGATTGATTGATTGAAAACTTTATTAACAGATTGCAGAATGGGTACAGTACAGTACAGCTCAATACATACAATTGTTAAGGGGATGCAGACCAGAGAGACTTTCGTCTTGTTTACATCAGGGTCCCCCATTTTCAATTCATCGTAACATATAATATATTATATATTATGACCTACATGACATTCAGATAGACAGTACTGCTACATCTATACATTTATGACATACCAGATTTGCAAATACAGTACAGTTTGTGATACAAAAAGAGTACAGAAAAAAGAGTATATACATTTGACGTAGAAACTGTACATTGGATTGGGTAGGTGGGGGGGGGGTGGGGGTGGGGGGGACTGTACATTGGAGGTGGTTGGGTGGGGGGGGGTTGGGTAGGAGTGGGGGGGGGAGGTTGGGTAGGAGGGTGGATGGGGGACACTGTACAACTGTACAAACAAAACTGTACATTGGAATATTGACAAGACCATACTTGGTAATTTACTGTACATTGGAGGGGGTTGTGTTCGGACATTTACAGGGGCCAGTTTCGAGTTGCAGTCTCCCTTAGGTGTTTTTTGAGTGTTTTTGAAAGTGGGTAGTGATTCACATTCCTTTACAGCTTTGGGTAGGGCGTTCCACATTGATGTGGCATAATTGCGAAACGTGTTTAGTCCCTTGTTTGAGCCGAATCTGGGTTTAACATGATTTGTGGAGCTCCCTCTGGTGTTGTGATCGTGGTATTCACTGACCTTTGGGAAGTATTTTGACATGTACATGGGTACCTTGGTCGTGTAGTGTATCTTGTAGACCAGGCCCATTGCAAGTTGCTGTACTCTGTCGTCTACTCTAAGCCATCCTAGATTGTCAAAGTGGGCAGGGGTGAGGTGGGTTCTATGAGTAAGGTCAAGCAGTAGTCTGACCAGTTTGTTTTGAGATGTTTGTAATTTTGTTTTTAGCGCCTTTGAGGTGCTTTGGTACCATGAGGTGCAAGCATAGTCGTAGTACCCTTGGATGAGTGCTCCTGCCAGAGTCTTCAGGGTATTCTTGTTTACCAGTGAGGAGATCCGGTACAAGAAACGAGTTCGTTGGTTGACTTTTTTTATTACATTGGATGCCATTTTGTCACAGGAAAGATTTGCCTCTAGGATGGAACCCAGGTAGGTAATATCTTCTTTCCTTGTGACAATATTGTCACCCACTGTAACTGAGAAGCCGTCGGTCTTGCTGAGTTTGTTATTTGAACCGAAGAGAATGGACTCTGTTTTGCCCATGTGTAATGATAGTTTGTTATCAGCGAGCCATATGCAGATTTTGCCTAGTTCTGAGCTGAGGGTTTTTTCAACCTGTAACTTGTTCTTGTCAGAGACCAGCAGGGCTGAGCCGTCCGCAAACAGGAACAAGTTGCAGTCACATGCTGACGACATGTCATTTGCATAAATTAGGAACAGTAGCGGACCTAGTATGCTTCCTTGTGGAACACCACAGCTTACTGTGAGGGGGACCATGGTTACGGTCTTATAGGCTGCGCCTCCATAGAGGCGGGACCCGGTCAGGTGTGGGTGTACGTGTTTTTTCCGTGATGGAGTACAATAGGTACATGAGATAAGGGGTATCTCGATAGGCTTTAAGAGCGGGACGCGATAAGCCAAGTACGAATATATAACCCTTTTACTACCACACTACAGACGGTTTAGACTATTAGATCGCATCGGCGATCCTAAAGAGACAATGCATGCGTGTGTGTTCCGGTGTGTGTGCTAAACTAGCCGCTGTGTGCCACTAAAACATTGAGTGTCGTTGCATGCCGCATAAAGACCTCTGCAACAGGTCCTGCATTATTATATATTATTATGGTTAACCGTCTGTAGTGTGGTAGTGAAAAGGTTAACCTTGTGTAGTGTGGTAGTAAAAGGGTTAACCTTATGTAGTGTGGTAGTGAAAGGGTTAACCATTTGTTGTGTGGCAGTGAAAGGGTTAACCTTATGTATTGTCACAGTGAAAGGGTTAACCATTTGTCGTGTGGCAGTGAAAGGGTTAACCTTCTGTATTGTCGGAGTGAAAGGGAGGCTTTAAATCACGTAGAAGTGCCTCAGTGAATTAGACAATTTAAACAGTACAACAAATATCACACTCAGATAGTTTCTGCCATAGATATATATAAACACTAGATGGCTCAAGGCAGAGTCTCCCGCGTAATTCACCGGCGGCCATCTTGCTTGAGTGGACTAGTGCTTTAAGGTGATGATCTGCACAAACAAAAATACTCTTAACTCGCTGAAATCTTGACGGATTTACAAATGGTTTGGTTTATTACAAACGCTACTAACGTGGCTATGAATTTGTTTTTCTTCATATGAACGTCCATTATTAAGTATGCAGTATGATAACTACATCTCCGACATTTTTTAACAAACCAAATGGTTGAAAGATTTTGCGAGCTATGATTATTTCAATAGTACATGCACCATAGACATGCATGTTATGAGTGAGCATGCTCCACCGGTGCAAGATGGCCGCCGTGTGGCAACGTCTGTCTCCGTTGGCCAGCGGCGCGGGTGAGTCATCTAGTGATATATATATCGATGGTTTCTGCCTCATTTGCTTCTTGATCACACAGCTTATTCAGTAACTTAACAATTCTTTTTCCATCTGGCTTCTTTTTCAACAAGCTTGGCTTGTTAACACCTGTAATTAGGGCTGATGACGCACGCGTGGCCCGTTGACATGTCTCTTCACAGAGCTGTCACAGAGTCCCTGACGTCAGACCCCACACTGCGTCGGGCTGACATCGATAGATGATAATAATATTGCAGATGTCTCCCCCCCCCATGTAAAACAGCTCTGTTCCGGGGCCCTGTTCTCTTCCTCGCTTGCCTTCATGATATGCATCCTGATGATGTGACAGTTGACTCGTCTTACCCTTGGCTTCCATATTCAGTATGATGATGATGGAAGTCACATTTCTATTCCACATTACATTAATATGCAACTTCAAGGCAGCTCACTTGGCCTATATATTCATATTGTATAACAATGCAAACACGGGGTAGCAAGATGGCTTGATGGATGGAAACCAGCCTGTAAATGAAGACCTGCGAGTTCCATCCCCACAGCAGATCACGTCCCCGTGGCCCTCGAACGCGTCAGTGAGCTCCCACCTCATCCGGGAGTAATTGGCTGATCCCCTACTGACTCCACTTGTGAAATAGATCCATTCGTCTGTGTGTCTAAACCCACACCCCACCCCAATGCAACTTTAACCCTTTCACTACCACACTACAGACTGTTCTACAGACGGTTCACCTTCTGTAGTGTGGTAGTGAAAGGGTTAACCTTCTGTAGTGTGGTAGTGAAAGATTAACCGTCTGTAGTGTGGTAGTGAAAGGGTTAACCTTCTGTAGTGTGGTAGTGAAAGGCTTAACCGTCTGTAGTGTGGCAGTGAAAGGGTTAACCTTCTGTAGTGTGGCAGTGAAAGGTTAACCTTCTGTAGTGTGGTAGTGAAAGGGTTAACCTTCTGTAGTGTGGTAGTGAAAGGTTAACCGTCTGTAGTGTGGTAGTGAAAGGGTTAACCTTATGTAGTGTGGTTGTGAAAGGGTTAACCCTTTGGCGTGTGGCAGTGAAAGGGTTAACCTTCTGTATTGTCGCAGTGAAAGGGTTAACCATCTGGTAGTGTGGTAGTGAAAGGGTTAACACCTCCCACACCTTTCCTTTTATATGTCAAATATCCATTAAGTGTCTCCCCCTCCTCCCCCTTCCTGGCTCATCTTGACATCCTGTCACCCCTCCTCCCGCCAACCAGCCCTCCCCGCCCCAGAAATCCTCCTATCTCGTTTCCTGGTCAGGTATAAAGTCTACGGATAACATGATTCTGGGAGCTCTATTAGCCTCGTGTCTCCCCGTGGAGTCATCCGCCATAACTCTTGACTAACTTGTATTTCGATACATATGTTTGAGTTAATAATCAAGTCTATTTGACTGAGTATATCCTTGGCTCCGGCTATTTTCCTCCACATACATGTAAGCCTGAATCTTACTTTAACCCTACCCTCAGAAGAGCTCTCACGGCCCACCCTAAGCTAAAACACAGATGAAAAAAATAATCATCAAAGTTTTCTCTCACTAAATGTTTAAAGATGGGGACATCAGAAAAGACAATTTCTTCATGAGGGTTAATACAAAATTGTACAGAAATGATTAATAATAATAATAATAATAATAATAATAATAATAATAATAATAATAATAATAATAATAATAATAATAATAATAATTAAAAGGTTTGGGGAAATAATCATCAATGATGTTATGTATATGATCTTATGAACCTCTGCCGATGTGTAAGAGCATGCCTGTTTGTCTATCCCTTAATGGAAGCCATGAATTATTCCATCACGGGGGCCATGAAACATGTAATCCTCTGGACGTGCCGATATCCATGCACTCCCTATAACCACCGCATGATCGATGATAAAAAACAGGGCAGCGCATGTTTGCATTAGGGGAGACATGTAAACAGACTAAGAGAGAATGCATATTGCATGAAGGCCAATGTAAATAAGAGTGGGTGGACTTTGAATGGGAAATGGTAAAGGAAATGTCATGTCAAGGACATAAATAATTGTGTGCAGAGCTGAAGGTGGTGTTTATCACCCAGGTTGCTGTTTTCTATTGTTGTTATCCAGCAGGTGGAGGTGATAAATAAGGATTTATGTTGGCTGTATTCACTCCCAATTATAATGAAAGTGAGACAAAACAAGGAAAAAAATATGTAAAGTGTTCTTAACAATTGAAAGCAGAAATTGTCTTACAGGTGTCCGCATTGCCAGGTACCCAGGTGGGGTATCTCCTGGGCCTTTCTGTGTGGAGTTTGCATGTTCTCTCCCCGTGCTCGCGAGGGTTTCCCCGCCCGATAAGATAAAACCCAATGGAAAAACATGCACAACAACAGATCTCCCTGATGAAGACGGAGCACTTGGATTGGTCCCCGGGGCGTGGTGGCGCACGCTGCAGCCCTTGTCTGCTCCCGGCTGCCCTTAGGATGGGAAGTGCAGAGAACATTTCGTCAGCAACTCGGTGCGTGTGTGTTTGTGTTCTGTGGGTCACCCATCGCATGTGTGTGTGTGTGTGTGTGTGTGTGTGTGTGTGTGTGTGTGTGTGTGTGTGTGTGTGTGTGTGTGTGTGTGTGTGTGTGTGTGTGTGTGTGTGTGTGTGTGTGTGTGTGTGTGTGTGTGTGTGTGTGTGTGTTCTGTGGGTCGCCCATTGCATGTGTGTGTGTGTGTGTGTGTGTGTTCATCTGATGACAAATAAAGACTTCTACTACTTCTACTTATTTAACTTTATTTGGGGATCTCAAATACAGGCATAGCTAAAGCTATCTCTCAAACATTACAGGTGAAGAAGCCATTTAAGAAGACTCCATCAGAAGAAGACACCGTCAGAAGAAGACACCGTCAGAAGAAGATACCGTCAGAAGAAGATACCGTCAGAAGAAGATACCGTCAGAAGAAGATACCGTCAGAAGAAGATACAGTCAGAAGAAGACACCGTCAGAAGAAGACACCGTCAGAAGAAGATACCGTCAGAAGAAGACACCGTCAGAAGAAGATACCGTCAGAAGAAGATACCGTCAGAAGAAGATACCGTCAGAAGAAGATACAGTCAGAAGAAGACACCGTCAGAAGAAGACACCGTCAGAAGAAGATACCGTCAGAAGAAGACACCGTCAGAAGAAGATACCATCAGAAGAAGATACCGTCGGAAGAAGAAGATACCGTCAGAAGAAGACACCGTCGGAAGAAGAAGATACCGTCAGAAGAAGATACCGTCAGAAGAAGATACAGTCAGAAGAAGACACCTTCGGAAGAAGATACCGTCAGAAGAAGATACACCGTCAGAAGAAGATACCGTCAGAAGAAGACACCGTCAGAAGATACACAGTCAGAAGATACACCGTCAGAAGAAGACACCGTCAGAAGAAGACACCGTCGGAAGAAGACACCGTCAGAAGACACCGTCAGAAGAAGACACCGTCAGAAGAAGATACCGTCAGAAGAAGACACCGTCAGAAGAAGATACCGGCGAAACGTCAGTTTCTGTTTAGAGTATTACTACGGTCTAAGGCCCTGTTTAAACGGAAACGCTAGCAGGTGAATCCGCAAAAATATTTTTTCGGATGTGCCTTTTGTTTAACGGGGAGAAACCGCAAAAAAGTGAGACCACCTTCCTGGGTGGAATTCCTAGAAACGATAAACATTTGCGCTATCATCTAAACTGTCAAACCGCATAAAACTATGACGAAAGGGTTCTCAAGGCTCTCGTTGCGCGTACTGCTTACATCACAGGCATGCGCCAGTAGCCTAGAAGCGTAAACAAAGCATGTCTGATTCTATCCATGGCGATCACCTGAAGGCTACATTGGCAGTACTTTTAAATATACAAGAATCTGTCCCGCGGCTATCGCAACTATTAGTGACTGGAGCCACTGTCTGTGAGTGACTCTGCTTTGGTCCAATCACATTCGCCCACCCACAGTCTGCGAATCAGAGGCAGAGTAGGGCGGGTCTTCACAGCACGTCATGTGACATATGCGCCAATCGTGTGACAGCGGGGCTCCGTCGTCTCGAGTCTTTACAGCCTCGTCTGCACACAGAATTCCATCCCAAAACACTAGTCTAAACGCAACATTAAAAGTGAGACCGCAAGTCGACTTTTGCGGTTTCTGTTCAGACTCTCTCCGTCTAAACATGGCCTAAGTCTGAGTAGCACTGGCTCTCATCTGATCAACAGGATTAGCGCAGGAACTCTCTCGAGATAAGACGTCCTCCTATTAACAAACGTAAGAATGCATGGGAACAAGATTCAAACCCTTCACTCTCAGATGACAAAGGATTACATTTTTGGTTAATTCAACATCTCTCTGCACCCGTCTGTTACGGTCTAAAGTAGTCAAATGATCTTCTCTTTACCCAGATGTAAATCCCTGCTATTTATTTTCTTATTTTACTTTATGACTTTATTTAAACAGTAATCAGATAATGTTCACTCATTATGTATTAAAACAAACACAAATAAAAAAAACAAGATTGTATATGAGCACACAAATACTAGAAAGTAGAGAAAACGTCTTCACATTTCAATTAAAAAGACTAAATTAAAGAAATGAGCACTCCTTGGCAAGCAGGTGTCCAATTCTTTTTTTTAATGATCAATTCCAATTAGGGAATCTAGCCTCAAGTATTTTTGTAATAAGTTCCACAGTGTGTCCCACTGGTTGATAATTATATATATATCTTTCTTTCTTTTGAATAAAATTAACTTTTTCAGGATTGTTACAGATAATTAGCTTAATCCATGTCAAAAATAGTAGCCTATAGCAAATACACACACACACACACACACACACAGGGAGAATGGTGTATATCAGACTTAATTATTTTAGAATATTTCAGTTAATGAATTGAAATAATGTATTATCATCAACTATCCAGTTTGTTTTTATAGTGTAACATTTGGCTATTTAAAATCACTGAATGTTGTAGCAGTTTGACCACAATGTACGGAGAGAGAGAGAGAGACAGAGACAGAGGGAGAGAGACAGAGGGAGAGACAGAGAGAGAGAGGCTCAGCCATTTAAGAAGACTCCGTCAGAAGAAGACACCGTCAGAAGAAGACACCGTCAGAAGAAGATACCGTCAGAAGAAGACACCGTCAGAAGAAGATACCGTTAGTTAACAGGGAGCCAAGTAGGGTAATATAGGACTAGTGAGCCTATGTTATGGTTTACTTTCTGTTTGGGGAGGGTATGGGGGATGAAAAGGGTGGGGGGGGACCTAGTACAAATACATATTATCTTCATGAACTCAATGCATGTGATCTTGTGAACCATGATAGATTGTATGATATAACTGGAGTGACTAATGGTAGGCATATGCACTGCGAACATGTGTGTGTGTGTGTGTGCAAAAACACACGCACGCGCTCATGTTCAAATGGAATGCTGCAATCTCTATAACAAAACCACAATTAAACCCCTATTAAAGTCGATATTGAAAATGATCCTAGATGACTAGCACTCTGACATTTATGTCCTTCAATGTTAAGGGCATCAATAATCCCATTAAAAGGAAAAAGATTCTCAACTATTTAAAGAATCAAGATTGCGGCATTGCATTTATTCAGGAAAGCCACTTGACTGATGCAGAGCATGTGAAGTTGCAAAGAGATTGGGTTGGGTCAGTATTTTATTCCTCATTTAATTCCAGATCAAGAGGAGTAGCCATACTATGTCACAAACAGTTAAACCTAAAAATACGTTCTCAAGAAAAAGACACTGCAGGTAGATGGATAATCCTCAAATGTGACATAAATCACGAACCATTTACACTTATTAATCTATATGGCCCCAACAAAGACGATGCACCCTTTTTTAGGAATATTCTATTATCCTCTGCACAAAACTATGGCACATGTATCCTTGGAGGTGACTATAATTTAACATTGAGCACATCAGATAGATCTAATAGCATCCCCCAGCCATTAAGTGCCGCAGCCAAAGTAGTAAGGGATGGTATGTCTGAAATGGGTTTGGTCGATGTTTGGAGAATACTTAACCCACTGGAGAGGGAATACTCATTTCATTCTGCGGTACATGACACTTATTCCAGATTAGACTTGTTTTTAACAACTAAATCAATACTTCACAATGTAATTGAATGTAAATATCTAGCCTCTACAATATCGGATCACTGTCCTTTGAAATTGAAGGTGAAACAATATTTGGACAAACCTAAAACTAAGCGTTGGAGATTCAAGCCATATCTCCTTAACGACCCAGATTTTGTTAACTTCCTAGAAAATCAAATCGATGACTTTTTAATAATTAATGTAAACTCTGCCTCCCCAAGCATAATCTGGGAGACACTGAAAGCTTACCTAAGAGGTCAGATAACGTCTTTTGGAGCTTCTAAACAAAGAAAAAGTAGACAGTATCTAAACATACTAGACAAAGAAATTCATGAACTAGAGAAAAAACACGCAGAATCCAATAGAGCAGAAACTATGCACATACTAGTAAAAAAGCGGCTTGAATATAGCAACTTAACTACTAGCCAAGTAGAAGCAGACATGGCCAGAACTAAATACCACTACTATGAAAAGGGGGACAAAACCGGCAAGCTACTCAACTGGCAAATAAGAAAAGAGATGGCAAAAACAATAGACTCAATCAAATCTAAGGATGGTGATGTATTACATAAACCTGAAGAGATAAACCAGCGTTTTGAAATGTTCTACCACAATCTATATAAGTCTGAAAACCAAGACTCAACTGCTACAAAATGCGAGGAATTCTTGGGAAACTTACCGATTACTAAGCTTCCTGTAGAAGTGAGAACTACTCTTGAAACAGAAATATAAAAGGAAGAAATCACCAAGGCTATTAATTCATTGCAAACGGGCAAAGCACCCGGTCCCGACGGCCTACCTGCTGAATTTTACAAACTGTTCATAAATAAATTAATCCGCCCTTATATGGACATGCTCAAAGACAGTCTCAATAATGGTAAATTACCACCAAGTCTAGAATTAGCAACAATCAATGTACTTCCTAAGCCCTCTAAGGATAAACAACTTTGTGACTCCTATAGGCCCCTGTCAATGTTAAATGTGGATTATAAAATATTTTCTAAAGCACTCGCACTAAGAATGGACCCTGTGATGTCTCTCTTAATCCACGAGGATCAGACGGGTTTTATTCAGCAGCGACAGGGATCTGACAATATCAGAAAACTTTTTCATATCATTGAGCTCTCTAAACAAACGAATGACTCAAGACTTGTAATCTCGATGGATGCTCGAAAAGCTTTTGATACAATAGAATTTGAATATCTTTTTTATACTCTGAAACAGATGAATTTTGGTGATGTTTTCATTAATTATATTAAGATGCTTTATTGCTCTCCGAAGGCACAAGTGTTGACAAATGGTATACTTTCCAAACCCTTCCAATTGGAACGTGGAGTACGACAGGGCTGCCCACTCTCCGTATATCTGTTCGCCGCAGCCATTGAACCGTTGGCGGTGGCAATACGGAACAACAACAATGTATGTGGCATAAAGACTGGAGCAAACAAATCCAAACTCTCACTATATTGTGATGACTTACTAATTTATATTACCCAACCAGATAAATCCTTGCCGCAATTACTCAGCATACTAGAGGCATACAGTGCCATATCTGGTTACACGATAAATTATGACAAGAGTGAAATAATGCCACTAAATAGTGTTACCACCCACAATACCCACCCAATGATTTCCCATTTTAAATGGGCACCAAAAAGCTTCAAATACCTGGGAATCCAAATATCTAACGACCTGAACCAAACATACCAAAATAACTATCTACCTATTATGGAAAAAATCAAAACAGACCTATACAAATGGAAAGATCTACCAATTTCTTTAATTGGACGTGTTAATGTGGTCAAGATGAATGTTCTGCCTAAATTAATTTATTTGTTCCAGTCAATTCCACTCAGCTGTCCACCAAGCTTGTTTACATCACTGAATAAAATCATTTCAATGTTTTTGTGGTCCCAGAAACGGGCTAGGATCAGATTAAAAGCACTACAGGCTCCCCTGAATAAAGGGGGCTTAAACCTCCCCAACTTCAGACTGTACTACCTAGCCTGTCAATCACGTGTTATTTGGTGTTGGCTCAACAGTGAGAGGCTGCCCACACCAGCATGGGTTAAACTGGAAGAGAACATAATCCATCCTACTCCACTACAGGTAATCCCCTATATAGACACGCAAAAAACCCTTAACTCTATCACTAAAAACCAGATTATACATCATACCTTTGCATGTTGGAAAGAAACTATTAAACGAATGGGAAATCAAAATACCTTGTTAATGAGCATGCCCCTGTGGAACAACCCTTGTGTCCCCAAAATTATTAGTGATGTAATATCTGAAAATTGGAGAACCAAGGGAATCAGCGAAATAAGAGACTTGTATAGCCAAAGCATCTTTTCTGATTTTAATTCCCTGAGAGCGAAATATAATTTACCTTCATCCATCTTTTTTAAATACCTACAGATAAGGAACTGGGTAAAAAATAACAGTTATAGCTATCCCCATATGTCTGAAACACCAATAGAGAAACTGTTTAACACTACAAAAACATCAAAGGGCCTGATATCTAAAATCTACACACTGATGAACACTGAACAGAAAGATGATAGGATGCTACAACAAAAAGATAAATGGGAAAAAGATATTAAACACAAATATACCATGAAAGAATGGCAGTCATTGCTCCAGAACTCCCAAACAACTTTAACAAATACCAACCATAGGTTAACACAATTTAATATACTACACAGAATTTATTATACACCTCACAGATTATATCAATTTAGCCACGAGACATCACCCAATTGTCTTCGATGTCAACATCCTAAAGGGGACCTAATCCACACGTTCTGGAATTGCCGGAAGTTAAATTATTACTGGACATTTATATTTGAACAACTTTCAAAAATTATTAGAAAGACGATGACTCCTGACGCACGAATAGCTATTTTGGGTGATATCTCTATGCTGAGTAACTTTGACAACTTTGAAAATAAATTTATCCTGTTAGCAATGTCTGCTGCAAAAAAATGTATTCTTTGTCATTGGAAATCTGAACCCCCTCCCCCGACTAAACAATGGTGGGCAGAACTCCTATCCTATTGCACAGCTGAAAAAATCATGTATAATGTGAAAGGAAAAATAATACACTTTCAGAAGATCTGGGGTCGGGCAATGGATTACATATCAAATATGGGTATAGAACTGGAGAGAGCCAATTGAAGCATAGAGATTGTGGATGTTGTCTTTTTATATTCTATATTTGTCTGCCTGTTTTTCTTTTTGTTGTCATGTTTATTATTTTATTCAGGTAGTAGCACAGACAATCATGGTCTTAAAGTAAATCATGCATTTTTTGTACTAGGAAGGGTTGGGGAAGGGTTAGTAATTGTTTAGTTAGGAAATGTAATTTATATATTTATAACTTGCATTTTACAACTGTATGTAAATGAAATGTTAAAAGCAAATAAAAGATAATAATAAAAAAAAAAAAAAAAAAAAAAGATACCGTCAGAAGAAGACACGTCGGAAGAAGATACCGTCAGAAGAAGACACCGTCAGAAGAAGACACCGTCAGAAGAAGACACCGTCAGAAGAAGATACCGTCAGATGAAGATACCGTCAGAAGAAGACACCGTCAGAAGAAGATACCGTCAGAAGAAGACACCGTCAGAAGAAGATACCGTCAGAAGAAGATACCGTCAGAAGAAGATACACCGTCAGAAGAAGATACCGTCAGAAGAAGATACCGTCAGAAGAAGACACCGTCAGAAGAAGATACACCGTCAGGGGGGGGGGGGGTCTGCTGATGGAGACTCAGTGTTCAGGGTAACAGAGCATGAGGTGAGACGGATCTTTAAAAAAGTGAATATCAGGAAGGCAGCAGGACCGGACGGCATCCCCGGCCGCGTCCTAAAAGTCTGTGCCGACCAACTGGCCCCGGTATTCACTGACATCTTCAACCTGTCCTTGGAACAGGCTGTCATCCCCACCTGTCTGAAGAAGTCCACCATCATCCTTGTACCCAAAAAATCTACGCCCGCTTGCCTCAACGACTACCGCCCTGTAGCCCTCACCTCCATAGCCATGAAGTGCTTTGAGAAGCTAGTGAAGGGCTACATCTGTTCCTCCCTCCCCATCAACCTGGACCCTCTGCAATTTGCATATCGCCCCAACAGGTCCACGGAGGACGCCATAGCCCATGTGCTGCACACAGCAGCATCACACCTGGACAAGTGGCAGGGGAACTATGTGAGAATGCTGTTCATCGACTACAGCTCAGCATTCAATACCATAGTCCCCTCCAAACTCATAGCCAAGCTCAGGGACCTGGGCTTGAACTATGACCTCTGCCAGTGGGTCTTGGACTTCCTGACGGGCAGACCCCAGGTGGAAAGAGCCGGCAACTGCACCTCCTCATCCATCACGCTCAACATAGGGGCCCCCCAGGGCTGTGTTCTGAGCCCCCTCCTCTACTCCCTGTACACACATGACTGCGTAGCACAGCGGAACAACAACACCATCATCAAATTTGCTGATGACACAGTAGTGGTGGGCCTGATCTCTGCCAACGACGAAAGGGCCTACCTGGAAGAGGTAGAGAACCTGTCACAGTGGTGTCAGGAGAACTGCCTCTCCCTGAACGTCAGCAAAACAAAAGAGATGATTGTGGACTTCAGGAGGTCGGGGGTCAAGGACTACAGCCCCCTCAGCATCGACGGGGCACCGGTTGAGAGAGTGAACAGTTTCAAGTACCTCGGAGCCCACATATCCGAGGACTTGACATGGACCACACACATTGACAGTGTTGTGAAGAAGGCACGACAACGCCTCTACTTCCTCAGGCGCCTAAGGAAGTTCCAAGTCAGTCAGAAGATCCTTAGGAACTTCTACTCATGTACAATAGAGAGCATCTTGACCGGCAACATCACCTCCTGGTTTGGGAATAGCACTGCACAAGACCGTAGCAGACTACAAAGAGTGACACGTTCAGCCGAACGCACAATTGGAGGGGGGCTTCCCACCCTCCAGAACAGTTACAACAAGCGGTGCAAGGGGAAGGCTAAGAGAATTATTAAGGACTCGAGCCACCCGAACAACTGCCTCTTTGAACTGCTGCGGTCAGGCAAGCGATACCGGAGTCTTAAGGCGAGCACAGAAAGACTCAGAAGAAGCTTCTATCCCCAGGCCATCAGGCTGCTAAACGAACAATAAACACTATGCAACAACCATCAAATGCACACAGCACACACACCCACACGCACACACTCACTCAAACAAACAACACACTGCAGCACCCACTCTCCACACTTTAGATCACACAAACACACTTTACACTTTATATTTATTGATAAAGGATTTGCACTACAACTCGTACACCTACTGTGAATTGTACCTAAATTGCACCTCGTCCCATTTCTGCCTTGCACTATATAGTATTGTATATTAGTACACTGCACAGTATTGTATATTGTATGGTAACTCAGTTACGTCTATTCTGCATCGAACATTGTACATATGTCTAAACTGAACACTGTGACCTCATTTATTTTTACTTCTAATTTTACTATGTTATTTTATTTCATACTTATCTTGTCTTGCACAGTCTCTGGAGCGTAACAGTAAGAAGCATTTTGTATAAAAGTATTCTGTACTTCTGTATGACAACTATTAAAGAAACTTGAAACTTGAAGAAGATACCGTCAGAAGAAGATACCGTCAGAAGAAGACACCGTCAGAAGAAGATACACCGTCAGAAGAAGATACCGTCAGAAGAAGACACCGTCAGAAGAAGATACCGTCAGAAGAAGATACACCGTCAGAAGAAGATACCGTCAGAAGAAGATACCGTCAGAAGAAGACACCGTCAGAAGAAGATACCGTCAGAAGAAGACACCGTCAGAAGAAGATACCGTCAGAAGAATAAGACACCGTCAGAAGAAGATACACCATCAGAAGAAGACACCGTCAGAAGAAGATACACCATCAGAAGAAGACACCGTCAGAAGAAGACACAGTCAGAAGAAGATACACCGTCAGAAGAAGACACAGTCAGAAGAAGATACACCGTCAGAAGAAGATACACCGTCAGAAGAAGACACCATCAGAAGAAGATACCGTCAGAAGAAGACACCGTCAGAAGAAGATACACCGTCATAAGAAGATACACCGTCAGAAGAAGACACCGTCAGAAGAAGACACCGTCAGAAGAAGACACCGTCAGAAGAAGATACCATCAGAAGAAGATACCGTCAGAAGAAGATACCATCAGAAGAAGACACCGTCAGAAGAAGAAGACACCGTCAGAAGAAGACACCGTCAGAAGAAGACACCATCAGAAGAAGAAGACACCATCAGAAGAAGACACCGTCAGAAGAAGACACCGTCAGAAGACACCGTCAGAAGAAGAAGACACCGTCAGAAGAAGACACCGTCAGAAGAAGATACCGTCAGAAGAAGACACCGTCAGAAGAAGACACCGTCAGAAGAAGACACCGTCAGAAGAAGAAGACACCGTCAGAAGAAGACACCGTCAGAAGGCGAAACGTCAGTTTCAGTTTTGAGTTATTACTACGGTCTAAGTCTGAGTAGCACTGGCTCTCATCTGATCAACAGGATTAGCGCAGGAACTCTCTCAAGATAAGACGTCCTCCTATTAACAAACGTAAGAATATATATATATCTGTATCTTTCTTTTGAATAAAATGAACTTTTTCAGGATTGTTACAGATAATTAGCTTAATCCATGTCAAAAAGAGTAGCCTATAGCAAATGTACACACACACACACACACAGAGGGAGAATGGTGTATATCAGACTTAATTATTTTAGAATATTTCAGTTAATGAATTGAAATAATGTATTATCATCAACTATCCAGTTTGTTTTTATAGTGTAACATTTGGCTATTTAAAACCACTGAATGTTGTAGCAGTTTGACCACAACGTACGGAGAGAGAGAGAGAGAGAGAGAGAGAGAGAGAGAGAGAGACTCAGCCCCGTGGTGTGCTACTAGAGCGCCCCGGCGTCCAATGAGTTAATGTCTGTCCGCTAATGTCACACCGAAAACGACCAAAGCTAAATTCCTTGTATGTGAAAACTACTTGGCAAATAAAGACCTTTCTGATTCTGATTCTGCCTCTGATGTCATATCTTCTCAAATTGAAGGTCCATGCTGGTCTGTGTGCATTATGAAATGATTGTGTGTCTTGATTTGAATATAATTATTGGAACTCGGGCTGGGCGATATGACGATATTATATAAATATCGGGTACAGTTCATTAACGATACACTTTTTAAACGTATCGTGGATATCGTGATGTTTTGCCCAAGAGGCTTGTGTCGCGTCAATCTGGTCCACACGTTGACACTTTTGAACAGCGCCGCCCCACACACACACTACTGCATCAAAAGTGACTACTTATGATAACAAAGGCATTCGTTTTGTGGCATTAACGTTATAATAATAATAATGCAGGACCTGTTCAGAGGTCTCTATATAGTTACACTTTCAATAACATCAGCGTATTTACATAGTGCCGACCGAGGTCGACCTAGATATAGCAAGCTCGTTCATATCTCAGCCCGTGCTGACTCAGTTGTGCCCATTCTGCGGTCTGTTAATAACGTTTTCAATCAGACAGATGTATGGAAAGGCTTTTATTATAACATCCGTTGAAGTAAAATCATTATGCCTCCAGTCGTTTAGTCCTTCTGCGGAGCTAAAAGCTAAACGTCGGCCGCGGCGAGCTGCCATTGTTATTGTCATTGAGCTCTCCAATGGCGGAAGTAAAAAATAAATACGCGCTTTCCGATTGGTGCTAAGAACAGCAGGGCGGGTGCAAGCGATGTGACGTAATTGGCAGACGCGACTGTCAATCAAAATGATTCTGTTTGCCGACTGAATGAATGAGAACGTTATTAAAAGATTGCAGCATGGGTACAAATAATAAAGTACAGCTCAATACAACAACAGTCAACAGCGGACTGGAGGATGCAGACCAGAGAAAGACTTTCGTCTTGTTTACATCAGGGTCCCCCATTTTCAATTCATCATATTTCATATCTAAATCATATAATATCTCATTGCTAAATATATGCAATATATAATCTAATAATCCAATAATCTAAATCTAATATATAATATAAAAATGCTAAATGCATGGGTATTTTATTTTGTCTTTAATATTAGCTTGCAAACTCAAATACTGTCTTGGTAAGCCTCATAATGAATTTTGGGGAAAAAAAGAAAAACATCGTGATGCGTATCGTGTATCGCCGAAAGGTCAGAAAATATCGTGATATCATATTTAGGCCATATCGCCCAGCCCTAATTGGAACTCTATTTTGTGATCTCAGATTGTAATGTCCACCTCTTGGTTGAATGAGTAAAGTGCTTATGTATGCCCCAGGATGGCTTTGTATACAAACAAATACGTACTATGTACAGTAACTGTTTTCTTATGGCCAGGGATGACTGACCTGACAATTCATACTGTTGTGGAATATTTTAAATCAGCCATGACAGTGAACTGTAGAAATTTAGATGAGTCAATTTGTATAATAAAAATAGAACATTGTTTATTTTCTGTTTCTGTGGCTACAGAAAGAGTATGCTTAGTTTATAATCAGAGAGACAAGTGTACACGCAAGCGTCTGACCAGAAAGTGAGAGCGAGCTCTGGTCAGACTTACAATTAAGTACAGTAAGTTGACATGACATCAAAAGATGAACAGATATGACAAGAAAGGTAAACAAAAATTAACAAAGATGAGACGATTAAAACAAAAGATGGGTTTAGGGGTTTTGTCTCACACAAGACTGGAGACAAGGCTAAATATCATATCCCTTGGCTGTTGTTTTAAGAACACTGTTAAGACTGTCGTCCTAGTGTCTGAGCTGTATACTAGTTATGGTATCGTCATAGCTTCCGCTCTGCGCCTACTGGAATATATCCCTATATCAGTCTATACACTGAATAAATCTCCACATGCACCTATACACACCCATCTGTCTGGCCACACCCCATTTGGTCCAGGGATTAAAGGAAGGGGTGCCTCGGCTTGATAGCCCGATGGCATCTATTCTTTTTCCCGAAGTGGTGTGGGAGCCGTTGTGGAAGCCGGTTCCCCAAGGGAAATCGGCTAGGCAGATGGCCAACTGGAGACCAGTCATACATCGCCGCGACCCAGAGTCTGGCTGCGACGTCCAACATCGCGCAGCTGGCGCGCTTCATGTCGGGGATGATGGCGGGCGGGTCGGTGTTGGACGATCATCATCAGTTCCTTCATGCCCAGGTGGCTGGAGCCATCCTGCACCTGACTCAGCTGCAGGGAATAGCCGCCGGGAAGGGACGCGCCCTGGCTACTCTGTCCCAGCGCCACCTTTGGCTGGAGCAAGCGAGGGTGCCGGAGCAGAAGAGGATTCCCCTGCTCACGGCCCCCCTCTCCGATGCTGGGCTATTCGGGTCAGCCATGCAGAAGATGATGGCTGCATGCAGAGAGATGGAGGAGGAGCACGCTGTGCTCTAACCCCATTTCCCCCCACCCGATGCCACCGGTGATGTCCGACGGAGGCCACGTCGTCGGAGGTCCGCGACCGTTGCCACCGCCACCACCGCCGCCACTACTGGGCCTTCGTCCAAGAAGGCCAGGAGTGGAGAGGGTGCCTCGTCCGCCGCAGCCAGCCGACCCACGCCCGGAGGTGACGGTAGGGATCGTCGTGACCAGGCACCCCAGAACCGTCCCTCCAGGCCGGCTCCCCGTGGGGGAAAGCACCGTGCTGCACGCGGCAGGCGCCGCTAGTGACTTTCCCCTGTTTACCCCTGTTCCCTTCCCCGCCCCAACCATATGATTTTGTTGCAATTAAATAAAGTCCTGGTGAGGGACTATTTTTTGTTACAAACTGTGTGTTTATTCACTGTATATGTTGGGGATACGATGTGTGAACCCTCGCCTAGCTGTGGGGTTGTTTAGGAGAGCAGGACTTTTAATAATTCTGGTCGCTACATATATCTGTGCTTGGCAAGGCCTGTGGCTAGCACTCGGTCGAAATTTTCTTTTCTTTCCTCATCCTGAAGGAATATGTTTCTTCTTATAGTGGTAATTTTTACCGTTGTCTGAGGGGGTTGTGTGTATTCTGTTACATTGGAAACAATGGCATCGAGTCCACAACTTTGTTGGAGTGTTAGCCTACAGAAGTGCTCGTGTGTGTAGCTTGTACCGAGGTCTTAGACCCTCTCTCAACCTTCTGTGTTTTTTTCTTAAAACATGAAACATGGGTGTCGTGTTCGCACATAAGCCTACGGCCTTGTTTATAAACCCTGTTCGCAGATGAGTTGTCGTCTGTGGCTGGCGTGCGTTGGTTTAGCTTATCCTGGTAGGATATACGCTTTTTTTATCGTATCCGGGGTGTGGGGTCATGAGGGGTTGAACTGATAAACCCCTCCTTCCCTCTTTTCTGATTGGTCAGGGGGTTGGGCCTTCTGTCCTTCAGGTTCCCTGCCGCACTGATTGGTCAGCGCGGCACGGGGTAGGGAGAGGGGGGGGGGGGTAGGGAGTTTCCTGATTCCTCGCCTTTTTTGGCCGGTTGAGTCATGGGATTCCCCCCGCCATAGAGTACGTCACTGGGCGCGTTTCTATTGGTTGGAGACTTCCGTGAGTTCTTTTCAGGCTCCATATGTGGACCTCTGTTGTTGTCAAGTTGGGTGTTGCGGTGCATGTGAACTCAAGAGTTCTGCTGCGCTCTGTTATATATGTCTTGAGCTTTTGGTCACGTGGCTCAATGTTACATAATCTTTTCAATTTGTTGCTCACGTGGGAAGTCTCTCTGGGGGTTCCCCGTCCCCTCTCTTATGGAGCGGGTTGACGGGGTGTTGTTTTTCCCTCGGCCGCATCATATGGGACCCATGTCCATATTTTTTGGCGGCTTCTTGCCGTTCTCCCAGGCGGCTTGCAGGAACGATATCTGGGCTCTTGTTAGAATTACCATTGATATGTTTTGGGTCTCGACGTGTACATAGTGCTGGCCCTGGGTGCTTCTGATAGGAACCACGCATGGGCTTGCGCGCCTTGGTTGCTCATCATTGAAACAGCGTTTTTATGGGGCAACTGGGATGGAGTTTGTCTCTTCCGAGCGCCAGTGTACTAGGCTTGTCTCGACGAATTCTCATTCATCTCTGGTGGATGATAGCGGAATAGATCAAAGCATTGGTAGAGGGGTCTCACACCTTTGGGGTGGGCCACCGGGCGCGGTGCTTTGTGTTCTGACCGTCTTGGTGGCACCCTCTGTGATGTTTTAGATCGACACGCGTACCTACCCCCCTCCTGGGACTGGGGATGGCGGCGTGATTAGGACACGGGACTGGTTCTGATCGTGCCGGACCAGGTCAGTTAACCCGTTGTCCGCCGGGTGCAGATCTGCTGTTCTGGTACCCTGAGGGACTTGTGCTTTTTCGGGGGGAAAATGCCGGGTCAGCCCGGGCGTTGCAGGGTTTGATGTTATGGAGGTGTTCGTGGTTATGTCACTGCGTGTTATCCCTCACTGTTGCTTGGTCCATATTGTTGTACCTTGCGCTGTGCTAAAGGAGCCTGGTCCTTCTCCATTATTTTTTCGCCCCTCTTCTCCTGCTTGGCGGGGCTGGGAGGGGGCTGTCGAGGTGGTTCTTGTACCCCTCTGGCATCCCTGTGTACGTCCCGGTCCGCCGGGCCCAGGTCCGAACTTGTTCTCGTCCACCTGTTGGCCTGGGTTAACCCCTTCTTGAAAACTGAAAACACTTGTACTGCTGTAGCCAGTGTATACCCGCAGTTGTGTTTTGGAGTTTTTTCTTGGGGGGTTATAGGAACAACTGCCTCATGTTAGAACCAAGGTGGTGGTTGGTTTCCAGGTGTGTTGGTAGCGGAAGTCGACTCTCGGGTTAGGCCGGGCTTGGCCCCGTCTGCCTGCGAGTGTGCCCCTGCACCTTTCATGACGTCTGCCAATCGTGTCTGCCTTCTCTGCCTCGGCCCCTCTAGAGGGTCTGGGTTTTTTGTAGAGGCTGCGTCATGGTGCACAGCATACCGTATGCCCCTTCTGCCGGGATGCTGTTTTCAGCAGACCTCTTTGGCGCCTGTCTAGTCCGCAGTGCTCCAGGCTCAGGTCGAGTGACCTGTTGCCTGGATTGAGGGATCGACCTCTTTTGGGGGTTGTCTCCCCGGTGCGCTGCCTGGTCCCCCTGTGGGTGTAGCCTCTTGAGTGCTTCAGGGCGGCGTGCTGTAGGGGGGAAGGGCCTGCTCTTGGATGGGCCCTGTCCGAATACGCTGGCGATGTGGGGGGTTGTGTCACTAGTGGGGTCTCGATGCTGCAGCATTGTTGGCTTCACCAGGCCCCCTTTTCCGGGGGGTCCAGTCCCTTCCTGGGGCTGGGTCCTCCTTCGCGCTCCGCTGCTACGGCCTTGCCACGGGGTTGGGTTTTTGCCCTTGACCCTGTGATATTAGGGGTTGTAACGGGGTTTTTATTTCTTCCCGTTCGTTCCCTAGAGGCATGTGGGTTGCGTGTTTGTGTAGTCGTCGGTTGTTCTGTGGGAAGGTAAGTCCCACGGTCTGCTCACCCTGTGCGTTTGAGTTGCTAAACCCCTCTTCGTACAGTCGGATCCGATTCCCTCCCGTCCTCCACTAGGGGGGTCCGGGGGCTCGGGTCCTCCCCGGTTCTGATGGTTGTGGGGTGCCTCAGCGGGTACATTTGTCGAGCTTCCGCTCTGCTCAGCTCCTGTATTCCAGTAGGCGCAGAGCGGAAGCTATGACGATACCATAACGTACGGTTATCTGTATAACCATAGTTATGTGAGTAATAGCGACGCTCTGCGCCGGACTCACTGAGGACCCCGTGGTCTTCACCTTGGTGGTGAAAGACTTGGGAAGGAGCTGTTAGTATGGCCACACCCCTGCTTATGTAGAGGAGCGGATGGGGGTGTGGCCAGACGGATGGGTGTGTATAGGTGCATGTGGAGATTTATTCAGTGTATAGACTGATATAGGGATATATTCCAGTAGTCGCACAGCGTCGCTATTACTCACATAACTATGGTTATACAGATAACCGTACGTTAATAGGGCTGTAACAAAAACCATGGTTCGGTACGTACCTCAGTTTTGAAGTCGCGGTTTGGTACGGGTTTTCGGTACAGTGGGGGAAAGTTTGGCTTTCCATGTTCCACTCAGGGATGATGTAGTGTGCAGTAACGAATTGTACTTGTAGGGCTGTCAACGAATATTCTATATTGAAATTAATAATCGAAAAATAATAATAATTATATTAGATTGTGAAAAAAAACAGCCCCTGGTGGGCTGTTCGGTACACACTACAGCCGTTCGGTACGGTACGATACACACTGAAACGGTTCGGTTCGGTACGGATACATGTACCTTTACACCCCTACTAGTTAACTATATTAACTAGTCAAGGGCAGGCTGTACAGAGAATTTGTATTTAAAGAGAGCTATGGACATGATAATATTTTCCAAGATATATATATATATATATATATATATATATATATATATATATATATATATATATATATATATATATATATATTCCAATACAATACACATTGATGTGAGAGGGAGGAGCTGCTATAACAAAATGTAGAAATGGTGAGGCCCTCCGTCATCCATACGTTGTGGACATGTACCTATATAGTCTGGAACCATACTGGAAATACCTTTTTTAAACCCTATCTCTAATCCTCAATTTTGAACTAGAGCCCAACTCTCTCTGGTTGCCCTTTTTGGTACCACTGGAGAAGAGGATGTGAGCCGGACTCCAATCAAATGGAGAGATGCTGCCCTGTCCACACACACATGATCAGTGGCTGAAGGACTTTATCCCTTTCACTACCACACTACAGACGGTTAACCCGTTCACTACCACACTACAGACGGTTAACCATCTGTAGTGTGGTAGTGAAAGGGTTAACCGTCTGTAGTGTGGTAGTGCAGGGGTTAACCGTCTGTAGTGTGGTAGTGGAAGGGTTAACTGTCTGTAGTGTGGTAGTGAAAGGGTTAACCATCTGTAGTGTGGTAGTGCAGGGGTTAACCGTCTGTAGTGTGGTAGTGAAAGGGTTAACCGTCTGTAGTGTGGTAGTGAAAGGGTTAACCTGCTGTAGTGTGGTAGTGAAAGGGTTAACCCTTCGTTGTGTGGCAGTGAACGGGTTAACCTTCTGTATTGTTACAGTGAAAGGGTTAAGCATTTTGGTAGTGTGGCAGTGAAAGGGTTAAGTCCCGTCTTAAATCTCTAAAATATCAGATACTCCGTATGTAACTCACACAAAAAGTTCCAAAAAGGTGTGGGGACCTTTCCTGAAAAATCTTCAGAGCCTTAAATCACCTGATTTATGCCAGTAATATAATGTATAATCCAGTAATAATCTATCTATTCTATGTACATGTATCTATATCTTCCTGGGGCCTCCTTCTTCTATTAATAATTTCCTTCATTATGTGCGGCAGCATGGTTACATGGGTAGAGCTCCGACCTCATGATGGGATCACCAGTCTGAGCCCAGGGTCAAAGTCGCTGTGGGAAAGTGCTGTTGTTGTCCAGCAGGGGGCACTTTGTCCTCTGGACCTGGCTGTAAGAATGCCCCTGTTACAGTGATAGGGACACCGTACATTAAAGAACCCAGGACCTGTCCCATATCCAGGGCCTAACCCAGCCTATCGTAAAGAGTAGGGGGTTCCCCGACGTGCCTGGCCAAATTCCCAATCAGGTCTCTGATAACAAGGCCACCTAATCATCCCTCCCCCCTTAACACTTTGAGTGCCAACGACGAGAATTTGCGTTATTTCATGCCAACCGTTCAGTGCCAACGACGAGAAATCTCGTTATTAATGGTTATTTTTTTTATTAGCGATTTCTATTCATTTTTCATCAATCTAGCCTCACGTTACCACTGAGCTCGAACAGGGAAAATACCGCCCCCTATCGTCTCCTGGATGGTAATGCACCCTTTGGATTGGACTGAATGAAAACGCATGGGGAAAAGAAAATCCGGAATCCACATTTTACTTGTCAGGCATGTAATCCGAGCCGATTGCAGTCTTTGTGGTCCCTCAGAACAGCGTGGAATATGTGTTTCAAGCACCCAGAGTTGGATCAATAAACACGATCGATATTTGGAATGGCGATCAGGAATTGGAATAATCTTTTTGGAGAACATCTGATCTGAGGTAAGGAATCTATTTTACCAGTCTTGGGGTAATCAGAGCTTTTTTCACAGATATATCAATGTGTCCCATATGTGTGTATGTGTGTGCTGATCAGGAAATAAGATAATCTATTTTTCAGCCCGCTTCTCTAGCGTGCATAAGTACACATATACTATGGTGTACACTAGTGACACAACCCCCCACATCGCCAGCGTATTCGGACAGGGCCCATCCAAGAGCAGGCCCTTCCCCCCTACAGCACGCCGCCCTGAAGCACTCAAGAGGCTACACCCACAGGGGGACCAGGCAGCGCACCGGGGAGACAACCCCCAAAAGAGGTCGATCCCTCAATGGAACAATTTAAATGGTATAAAACTAAAATGTACCGATGAAAAAACGATCCGTTTCGACAATGTTGACTGCAAGCAAGTCATTGATAAGCGACGGGCGTATTAGACACATAGCCATCATTTAAGATATAGTTTATGCGTTCGCAAATGTGCTCGCTGGTGTGCTCGCTAGGGTTGGGCACCGAAAACCGGTTCTAATAGGAACCGGTTCCTAACTTCCGGTTCTGGAACCGGAAGTAACATATTTGCATTTCGATTCTTAATTTCGAAAAAAAAAATTTTACTTTGTTAATTAATACCCTAGTTACAGTACAGCAACCAAATGAAACTGTATCAAGTCAACTGAAAATGTGAATAGTATGAAAAAAATTACAAATTTTCAAAAAAAAAAATATTCTCCTGCGAAATAAGCTGTGACCTGTTTTGACCTGCACCTCAAAGAATCGGAATCGAGAATCGTTTAGAACAGGAATCGATATGGAGAATCGGAATCGGAACCGGAATCGTTCAAATACAAACGATGCCCAACCCTAGTGCTCGCTGGTGCTCGCTGGTCATGCTGGACCTACAAAAGGCCTTCGACACTGTCAATCACTCAATTCTGATTGACAAGCTAAAAGCAATTGGTTTTGATAGTTTATCAGTGAGCTGGATGCAATCCCAGTGGCGTCGCGTGGGTAAAATAACAGGGGAAGCCAAAAAAATGTATTAAAAAATAATTATTAAATATTTTTATTAATATGTTTTTTTTATTTATTTATTTTTTAAGTCAAGCAGTCACCATGTACACTACAGTATGGCTCGGCGGCCAGTCAAACTTTCTTAACAGATTGCAGAATGGGTACAATACAGTACGGCTCAATACACACAATTGTATAAGGGGATGCAGACCAGAGAAAGACGTTTGTCTTGTTTACATCAGGGTCCCCCATTTTCAATTCATAGTGACATTTATGACATACAAGACATCATGACATCAAATATACAGTACTGTTACCCATAGATCCTGACAGAGTATATACATATGATGGGGAGGGGACTGTACATTAGGAGGGGGTGGGTGGGTGGGAGAGAAATATACATACGGCCGGGAGAGAATATGACTGTCTATTAGACAAACGTGACAAGACAAACGTATTTCTCTGGTCTGCATCCCCTTAACAATTGTGTGTATTGAGCCGTACTGTATTGTACCCATTCTGCAATCTGTTAAATAAAGTTTTCATTCATTCATTCATTCATTCATTCAAGTGTCTGTTGCGCGGCGCGCCCAGCCATCAGAGCGCTCCTACTGTAAAATGCGGAAGCAGTCATTTCAGCCTCAGTTTTACTTGTTTATAAAAATGATTTAAAATGTTTATTAGCAACGCCGAGCTTTCAAACCCCGCCGCATCTGTGTGTGAAACCCTAATGGAACGCTGGGTACCTTTGACATTTATATCCGATATATTTTGGACCCACCGCTAGCTTTTAAGCAGTGCTTGATGGTGCACATTAACCTGGCTACTACGGAGGAATAAGTGACTGCGTATTCCAGCCCCTGGCTTGCATTGCAGTCATGAAAGGGTATACAAGCTTGCCTGATAACGTTAGTTAGTCAGTCAGGCTGCTCAGTGCTTACCTGGTCAATAATGTGGTCCTCCTCTTGCCAGATAGATTTGTTAAATCATAATATCCACAGTGGTGTGCTCTGCTGGTCCTCAGTAAATGTCCCGCCGGCGAAAATAAGTTGCTATTAAAGTGCTAAATGTTAGATACACTAATAGAGGATTCGAACGTGCCCGCTCTGTTAATAACATTTTCAATCAATTCCGCGAGGGGATGATGTTCAGACATGTTTGTAGTAGACTACTAGACTGAGTGACGCCAGACAGTTTTATACTACTAATGGGATGTCACGTTAGGTAGTCAGGTGGAAACGTGAACTTCTGAGTGCCCCGCCTCCAGGGGGGAAAATATGCTGAGTGTTTTCCTCCCAGCTCCGTTTTAAACTTTTAGGGTGTGGCAGTCAGCTCGAATCTGATTGGCTAGGATCGGATTTGGACTCTATAATGCTGGAAGCCTGGAGAAAGAGACCTACCCACTGCCTCTCTCCTATACTAGCTGCAATGAGCACAGTGAGTCTGACAGTGTGTTAGAGGGAGTGAGAAGGAGAAGAGGGAGACATTTAAAAAAAAATATATATATATATAACACAGATGCACAGATGAAAAAGAATGTAAACTATATTAAAAAAAATTTATATATATATATATTTTTTTTTTCATATTTCATATTTGATATGAATTTATAGGGAGGCATGGCTTCCGTTGGCTTCCATAAGGATTCGCCACTGTGCAATCCTACCTGGAGGGGAGAGAACAGATGGTGGAGGTAAACGGTACTCTATCCCCCCCCCCCCTCACAGTGAGCTGTGGTGTTCCACAAGGAAGCATACTAGGACCGCTACTGTTCCTAATTTATGCAAATGACATGTCGTCAGCCTGTGACTGCAACTTGTTCCTGTTTGCGGACGACTCAGCCCTGCTGGTCTCTGACAAGAACAAGTTGCAGGTTGAAAAAACCCTCAGCTTGGAACTAGGCAAAATCTGCATATGGCTCGCTGATAACAAACTATCATTACACATGGGCAAAACAGAGTCCATTCTCTTCGGTTCAAATAATAAACTCAGCAAGACCGACGGCTTCTCAGTTACAGTGGGTGACAATATTGTCACAAGGAAAGATGAAATTACCTACCTGGGTTCCATCCTAGAGGCAAATCTTTCCTGTGACAAAATGGCATCCAATGTAATAAAAAAAAGTCAACCAACGAACTAGATTCTTGTACCGGATCTCCTCTCTGGTAAACAAGAATACCCTGAAGACTCTGGCAGGAGCACTCATTCAAGGGTACTACGACTATGCTTGCACCTCATGGTACCAAAGCACCTAAAAGGCACTAAAAACAAGATTACAAACATCACAAAACAAACTGGTCAGACTACTACTTGACCTTACCCCTAGAACCCACCTCACCCCTGCCCACTTTGACAACCTAGGATGGCTTAGAGTAGACGACAGAGTACAACAACTTGCAATGGGCCTGGTCTACAAGATACACTATACGACTAAGGTATCCATGTACATGTCAAAATACTTCCCAAAGGTCAGTGAATACCACGACCACAACACCAGAGGAAGCTCAACAAATCATGTTAAACCCAGATTCGGCTCAAACAAGGGACTAAACATGTTTCGCAATTATGCCACATCAATGTGGAACGCCCTACCCAAAGCTGTAAAGGAATGTGAATCCCTACCCACATTCAAAAGTGCTCTTAA
This sequence comes from Notolepis coatsorum, assembly GCF_963971535.1. Taxonomy (NCBI): domain Eukaryota; kingdom Metazoa; phylum Chordata; class Actinopteri; order Aulopiformes; family Paralepididae; genus Notolepis; species Notolepis coatsorum. The sequence goes on along the minus strand of NC_140171.1, from coordinate 147,000,972 downwards.
AGAGCACCTACGGGACGCTGCAATTTGAAACTGGCCACCGTAAAAAAAAAAAATCAGGATCTATGGGTAACAGTACTGTATATTTGAATACCGTTTATGTCACAAATGTATCAGTACTAAATACCTGTATGTCCCTATGCCATAAATGTCATGTATGTTGTGTATGTCATAAATGTCAATATGAATTGAAAATGGGGGACCCTGATGTAAACCAGACAAACGTCTTTCTCTGGTCTGCATCCCCTTAACAATTGTGTGTATTGAGCGGTGCTGTATTGTACCCATTCTGCAATCTGTTAAATAAAGTTTTCATTCATTCATTCATTCATTCACTCGCCCTCTCATTGAATAGAGCGTTGGCACTCAAGCGCTAAATCGTGCTCCCCCTGCTGGCACTCAAAGTGTTAATTGGCTGATATGAATCCCCTGTCTCCTGAGCCTTTCAGCCATTGTGTAGTGTGATGTGTGCCGGGTGTATGGCGGCCATTGAGCCTGCGTAGCATAAGGTTGGGTGCTACACAGTGGTGGTAAGGGAGGCAATTTCTGTAGAAAAGCATTATATAAATGCAATTATCATTCATTCATTCATTAAGTTCCAGCACCATACTGCTCTTCTACAGGCATGAGAAGCCAGATGGTGTTTTTTTTGTATACAGTAAATGTACTTTGTGAATTGAACTCTTCCACTGAGGAACCATATAAGTAATTTCTTTTTATTTGTTGGATAGCCCATGTATTTACAATAATACAACACATGCAATTACTGTAAGATTTGTGCAAACAAAATTAAAAGAATATACAACACATATAACACATGATATTCAATTGTTTAAACACATTTTGAAACTAAAGACAAAACAAAACAGCATTCTTAACTCAAGACTGTCATGGCTGTTCGTGAAAGATTTGTATTTTGTATATCAAAGTAAAAATGAACTGTACGATCATTTTACGACCTATATCATGTCTTCTACTACTGTACTGTACCTGTCCCCCCCCCCCCCCCCCCCCCCCCCCCCTATGATGCCTGAATTTCCCCAAGGGGATCAATAAAGGAATATCGTATGTTATCTTATCTATCTAGTGTTGAGAAAGAATGAGAAGGTAGAAGAACAAGTTTATTTAATAATAAAAATAGATGTGAAAACTAGACGTGCTGCCGGTGACCGAAGCACCTTTTGACCATGCCCCTCATCCGAGGAGTAGTTCATGTTTTTAGTTTGATGAAAATAGTGCCATCATGAGGCAAAAGATAAGTCATAACTTCACAGGCCTCCTTGTTGGGGTTGTTGTCCTTGGTGGAAATTGACAGTTCATTCAGAAGCAATTAATAATTTCCTGTTTATCATGCGTTTTCCCAAAATTTTATTAGATCTGGTAGTCATATAGTTTGGCCTATCGTTTATCTAAATGGCACATTTGAAGATGTTAGTCCCTAAGTTCCACATGGCAAGTTTGGTAAAAATCTGGTGAATAGGGAAGACATTCTATTTTTTTGTATTCAAGATGGCAGAAATTCCAATATGGCGATATTGGAGGTCCTTATGGCAAAGTTTTTGTGCATGACTAGATGCATCTCTAGTTTCATGGCTCAGATTAGGAGATAAACAGATTTTTTTCATTGAAAGTTCTGCCTGTTAGAGGAAAGGTCATGGGGTCACCAAAATCAATGGAGCTGATCAATAGGGGTCACGAATCTGCACTACAAATTTGAAAAGATTGGAATGAAAGCTATTTGAGTTATTATTATGAATACGTCTGCAAATTGTCTCCATCTGTTGGATGCTGTTTATCATGGCGCGCTGAGATTTATTACTGGCTGTAAACCCCTTACACATCACTGTTTGCTGTATTCCTTAGTTAATTGGTCATCTCTCTCCATGCGCAGAACCTTGCACTGGAATACTTTAATTTACAAATCCATCCTAGGTCTGCTTCCCACTTATTTATCTGTCTATCTACTTCGCAAACACACCAGTTATAGCTTACGCATTCAGAATATCATCACTTATTCCATCCCCTCAGTCCGTAAGAAGGTGTTCTCCTACTCTGCCCCCTCCACCTGGAACACACTACAGCAGAGTCTGACCAGCTTAGTCCCCCTAGCGAGTTTTAAATTGATGTTGGGTGTCTTGGAGAGACACTATGCTCTGTCTTCTATGCTCTGCTCTTGTTTTCAAGGCTGAATCCTTTCTCCGCCCCCTCTTTGGCACTTTAAGTATTGTGTGTTGACTGGTGAGTGTACTGTTGCTGTTTACGTGTAACTGTTGTATGGCCTGCTGTCTGAACAGGTTGCGCTCGTAAATGAGACCTCGGTCTCAATGTGATTTTACCTGTTTAAATAAAGGCTAAATTATAAAAAAAATATATAAAAATTGTGTTCATGTGATGGTGGCAGTGGTGGAGTGGTTCGGGTAAATCCATAATATTCATGACACTCTCATATTAATTTCGTTCATGGATATAAATATCTGCCAATAAGATGAGGCCATTTCACTTGTTCAAATTTGCTTGTTTCAAGGATTTTCTCAATAGACCGGGAGTCACGAGAGTTTTAAGACCTGCCTTGTTCCGGAATCTTTTTCTTCTACCATACAAGTTTCTCAAGGTAGAGGGTCTGTATGGTTCCACTTGTTCAATTGCTCTGACATTTGAGCAGAGTTGATCATAATGAAATGAGATCTACATTTGAGAAAAGATTGATGGTCATGGGTACAAGTTGGAAAAAAAGTAGAGATGATGCAGTGTTTCAAAGGTATCTGGTAAGCTGTAAAGGAATGTGAATCACTACCCACTTTCAAAAACACTCTCAAAGAACACCTACGGGAGACTGCAATTCGAAACTGGCCCCTGCAAAATGTCCTAACCCAACCCCCTCCAATGTACAGTAAATAACCAAGTATGGCTTTGTCAATATTCCAATGTACAGTGTACAGTGTCCCCCACCGACCACCTACCCAACCCCCCCCCCCCCCCCCCCCTCCAATGTACAGTTTCCCCCCCCCCCCCCCCCCCACCCAACCCCACCCGACCTACCCAACCTCCTCCAATGTACAGTTTCTACGTCAAATGTACTCTCTTTTCTGGACTCTTTTTGTATCGCAAACAGTACTGTATTTGCAAATCTGGTATGTCATAAATGTATAGATGTAGCAGTACTGTCTATCTGTATGTCGTGTGTGTCATATATGTTATGATGAATTGAAAATGGGGGACCCTGATGTAACAATTGTATGTATTGAGCTGTACTGTACTGTACCCGAATAAACTGAAAAAATTACAAATGGTACAAAACAAAGCAGCACGTATAGCGCTTCGCTGTGAGTACAGAACTAATGTTGCAGCGATGCACAGTTGTTTAACTTGGTTACTTGTCAAACATAAATTACTCTGCTCACTCCTTGTATTCACTAGGAATATTCTTGTTACAAAGATCCCCTCAATTTTATATAACAATGTATCAATAAGTCTTGACAGACACAACCATTCCACCAGACATGCTTCTGCACGAGGTTTTACACTTCCAAAAGTGAGGTTGAATGCAATGAAGCAAACTGTCATGTTCCGTGGTATGCAGGAATGGAACTCTCTTCCCAGACATGTTAAGCAGGAGAATAGTAAATGCCGTTTCAAAATCGTGGTAAAACAACATTTTCAACCAAAGAAATTGACATTCCCTAATAGATAGTGTGTACGTAAATGAAAATGTATGTGTCTGATAAAGAGATAGGTATATATGGATGAAAAGGCATGTGTCTGATAGGGATATATTATTAAAATATTGTATAATTGGCTGATATGAACATAGATAATGTATGTAAAAGCTAAATAGTATATTATGCTGTATTGTATTATGAATTAATTATGAGTAGGTATTATTGTATTGTATTATGAATTTGATTAGGGTTTTTATTGTTGTTTTAATTGTCTGTATGACATGTAAATGTTGTGAGTGTATAAGGGTTTTTATTGTTGTTTTAATGGTCTGTATGTCAAGTAAATGTTATGAGTGTATAAGGGTTTTTATTGTTGTTTTTAATTGTCTGTATGACATGTAAATGTTGTGAGTGTATACGTCTGTAACTGTATTTTATGTGTTATGGACCCCAGGAAGAATAGCCCCAGCACTGCTGTGGCTAATGGGGATCCAAATAAACTTAAACTTACCCATTCTGCAATCTGTTAATAAAGTTTTCAATCAATCAATGGTGAGTGTTCATTTTCCCCCTTCCTCTCCCAAACTGTTCCTACAATTGTTTTATGTTGCATGATGATCATGAATACATTTATTATGTATTGTATTTTTTATGTTTAAATTATCTGTCCATCCTCAGTAAATACTATCAATATAATACTCCTGACTTCATCTGGTCTTTTCAAACGCACACTCACGCCCCTCCCCCAGTCCCCACACAGAAAGGGAGACTGCCCCCCCCACTCCTTCCCCAGTCCCCTCTCCGTCTCCTGTTCTCTCTCAGGGTTAGCTGCTTAGCTTAGTTAGCGTAAGCAGCTAACGTAACGTTAATTTAAGTATGTTAGATGCATTTGACCCGTTGCGGGGAAAAAACTGCACAGGTCGCAAAATAGGCGCTCTGTAGCCCTGCTCTGTTGTACAGAGCTACACAGCGTTTCATACTGGGCGGATACGACTCGCCGGATTTTCTAAACAAGAGTATCGCAATATGAACCGATCCTTTTTTGTTTTGTTTTCTTTACTCGCCAGTGTGGCGAGTGGTCTTCATGAATCACTCGCCAAACATAGAAAATACTCGCATTTGGCGAGTAAAGTGGCCTAATTTCCTCCCCTGTACACCACCATAGGTCACCACAACCATTATTCAACTACTATAAAAACCAAACCCCACTATTGCATATGTTTTGCCAAAAATATAGATATTCTGCATATGTGAGACCTACAGTACAGTATATAGGCACTTGCACACAAATGTAAGTGCATTTAATACAGTAAGTATATGCACAATATGTTGGCCAAACCAAAACCATTTCTCAATGAAATAAAGGCCTTTTCCCCCTCAATGTGGGTGTTATTATCCTTGTTCCCCACCCCCCTCTACCTTTCTTTTTCAATATTCAAAACAAATTCACAAGATCTAAATGTATGTGAGGTTACACAAACACTCTCCTATACTTTATATATACCTTATCACTATGGCCTTCTCTGCCTTGCTACTAGTTTTGATTGATGCCGACTCTAAATCCCACACACACAACCCAGCCCTCTTCATCAATCCGTGCGAGAACCCACGACCGGATGAAGTGGTTGTGGGCGTGGCAGAAGGGATGTGGATTGATGACCCCTATTGACCTCCCGTTAGTTACCAGGAGCATCTAGTCACCTGATTACCCAGCATCCTCACCTGCCCTACTCGACAACCTCCTTGGAAGGTCATAAGAGAAAGTTGTGTGTGTGTGCGCGCGCGCGCTGAACAGGTGGCCAGGAGCGTGCAACAAGATGGTATAAATATGGAATATTAATACAGTCTATTCAACTATAGATATATCCACGCGGTTAGCTTTAGTTCTTATTTATTCATCCACTATCATTTGCAGTGTTGGTGTAGTGTTTTTATTTATTTTCTGACATCACGATGCCTCTTGAGGCATGTCTGTAAATGGTAAACTTAATTTTAACTTAATTTTTTATCATAGAAATATTGTCCTATTTATTTAAATTATGATTAATTAATTCCAAGGAGGCCAGTAGAGTTGACATGAACGAAATCACCATGATTCCTCCCAAATAAAGCCCACAGCGCACACCAGTCTGTCAACTTACGACTGCTCTTCAGCGCTCCTAAATCCTGCTCTTAGTTAGGACCGAATCCAGGAGAAGGGACCATTGGTGAATCCCCAAATCGGCCCGAAAAGGTCTTAAGTGGCGCTAGGACAAAGAAATGTCTGATTGTTTGTCTTAACCTCTTAAGCCTGGAGCCCTATTTTCTGAACGTGAAGTCATTTTGGGACTGGTACCGGTCCCGTCTGGTGGAAGAGGTTAAATCCGTTGGTGAATGAGACCCAGTGTCCCACTCTATGCAGTATTTATGAGCTTCCATCAATTCTCTATCATGATTTACCCGTTTTCAGTAGACATGCACAGGGAAACAGGTGTGCAATATTCATATTTTACATATTTAACAGTGATCCGATTCTAGATCTACCAGAGCTCTGCACTGGCACACTCCGTGGTATATTGATATTTGGTAAAATGGTGCATTTATATAGTGCTTTTATCCACAGCGCTTTACAATTTTTTCTGTTCCTCACATTTTACCCATTCGCTCACACATTCACACACCGATGGTCGGAGGCGACCATGCAAGGTGCCAACCTGCACATTGGGAGCAATTAGGGGTTAAGTGTCTTGCTCAAAGCTGCCTGGGAGGAGTGGGAATCGAACTGGGAACCATCCGACTACCAGACGACTGCTCTACCTCCTGAGCCACTGTCGCCCCCATTATTTGGGAGAGGCCTGTCGCTCCTGGCTCAGAAATGCCCAGATAAAATATATAGCTTCTATCACGCAATTGTAGACCATAATATGGTATATTATAGGGCCTGCAACTGAACAAACCAAGAAGTCCACTGCTTCCCAGTGTGAATGCCTAGAGGCCACCACATCGGGCAGATATATGGATTCAGGCTTCCCTGGAGAGTAGGTTTAAATGAGAGGAAAACGGAACATGGAAATAGAAAAACCCGATCATCGCAAGATACGTAAATTGCCCCCCCAACCCCCAGTCCCTTTTTAAGCGAGCGAGCAATGACAACTCATCCCATAAGGCGAGAAGAAGACCCCCGGAGGAGAGTGTGCTGAGAATTAATTATAATTTGCAACAGCCGTGGCAGTAGGCTGATACCTTGCGGCAAAACCCCATTATCTGAATGAAGACTGCCACAAATAATAATGCTCTCTCTCTCTCTTACTCTCTCATTATATAAGGAATGCCCCCCCACCCTCCCCCCGCTCATTAGCAGCCATCACAGTTTGTCTGACGTCGCATGGCGTACTGTGAGTCTTCCGTGACAATGGCACGCAAAGGGAGAGGCAGACAGCCGACAATAGCCTCTGAACGGAGCCCGCTATGACGACTGGAGGTAAATATGCTCCCTGTCAGTCAACTCCCTGCTTCATATTCACAGTTACACACCTGGGAGCTGCCTGGTAGGACAACCAGTCTGACACTATTGAGCCACCAGGCAGCCTCACTGGAGCCGCTTGGGGGTTAAGTGCTTTGCTCAAGGGCATTTCAGCGTGGATGGTATTGAGGGGCGAGGGAGCGTCATTTTCCTGCTGGTGCGAGGCTAACTTCTTAACCCTTTCACTACCACACTACAGAAGGTTAACCTTTCACTACCACACTACAGAAGGTTAACCTTTCACCACCACACTACATACAGTTCACCGTCTGTAGTGTGGTAGTGAAAGGGTTAACCTTCTGTAGTGTGGTTGTGAAAGGGTTAACCATTTGCTGTGTGGCAGTGAAATGGTTAACCTACTGTATTGTCGCAGTGAAAGGGTTAACCCTTTGGTAGTGTGGTAGTGAAAGTGTTAAAGGCCATCGCTGCCCCCCCCCCCCCCCCCACTTATAGAATCGTAAAATATTAAAAATATTCATCAATATTTCTCAGAAGTCATCAACATCAGGGATCATATGGGGGCAATATCAATCAGTCAAATCATCTGCAGCCAGATGTGCCTGGCTCCAAATCATTAACCCTTTCACTACCACACTACAGGTTAAGCCCTTGTAATTATATTTCATTAATATCATACATCCAGCTCCTCTGGTCAACCATGAGTGCATAGTCTCCCCCAGTCTGGAATGTGCCTGTGGGTCCAGTGACCAAGCCCAGATCATGCACTCCGGTCTAGAATACATTGACCTGATGACCTGTGCCTGGCCAGAACTGACTTTATACTAGCAAATAGTCTTATGTTGGTATCCAATAGATAACCAATATTATAAGTTATAACCAATATTATAAAATAACACTTAAAACTGATAGATAAAATCAATCTTAAACCCACAATCCTTTATTACAAATACCTTTTATTACAAAATCATCCTCTCTTTGCCATTTCACACCAGAGACAAAAAGTCTGCTCTGGTCAGCAGGATTTTGCCATGACACGCTGGCAACGTCTCAGATAACACAAAGTTAGACTTAGACTACCTTATATGCCAAATATGTCGATCATCAGTCAATCAACCAGTCATCATGCTCTCTAAAAATGGAACTCCCAGAATGCATAAAGCCCAGAATGCATAAAGCCGGTTAACCGCCTGTAGTGTGGTAGTGAAAGGGTTAACCTTCTGTAGTGCGGTTATGAAATGGTTAACCCTTTGCCGTGTGACAGTGAAAGGGTTAACCGTCTGTATTGTCGCAGTAAAAAGGGTTAACCCTTTGGCAGTGTGGCAGTGAAAGGGTTAAATTGCATCCGATGAGACGATCTCCCGAAGATGCAGGTCATTCTGCCACTGATCTCCAAGCGGAGGGAGCAGCATAATGTACCTAAACACAGGACAACGACTCCCATCATCTACCATCGATTTAGTGACGTGGAAGGTGGGGCTTGTTGACATGTCGGTCATGTTTTCTAGTCCCTTGATGTCTCTCTTTAGATCTGTGTGGTGTCTTTCAATGTGTGTGTGTGTGTGTGTGTGTGTGTGTGTGTGTGTGTGTGTGTGTGTGTGTGTGTGTGTGTGTGTGTGTGTGTGTGTGTGTGTGTGTGTGTGTGTGTGTGTGTGTGTGTGTGTGTGTGTGTGTGTGTGACTGAGAATTCCCAGATACCCTAACATAATAGAAACAGAGAAGGGGACACACAGTGTGTCAGAAGAACCCAGCAGGCCACATGCTAATGGTCCAGAGTGAGTACCATTTACTCCCTGTCATGCGCAGCGAGCTTCAAAATACCACCGACCATCTGCATATAAATGATGAGAGAGGGAGAGAGGGGCAGAGAGAGAGAGGGAGAGAGAGAGATAGAGGCAGAGAGAGAGAGAGAGAGAGAGAGAGAGAGAGAGAGAGAGAGAGAGAGAGAGAGAGAGAGAGAGTTAGTATAGTTGTACCATGGCTACTTTTCATTTGTTTTGGTGATGATGAATTATTTCTGTCTCTGAAAGTCCCTTCCCCTTGACTGATGTCATCATTACACAATACCGGCAAATGCAGTGTGTGGCAGAGGGTATGGATGTGTTGTTTGTGACTAGGTATCTCTCTTTCACACACACACACACACACACACACACACACACACACACACACACACACACACACACACACACACACACACACACACACACACACACACACACACACACACACAAACACACAAACACTAAAACCCCATGCAATCAATCAGGGTTGTGCGGCATCATCGACATTTGAGCCTCGATGGTGAGACAGAGGACTGGAACACGTGGACGAGACAAACCACTATTTGGCCGACAAATGGGTTCGGTAACTGGGATGCGCGGAGGAGACATTAGCCCCGGCTGGCAGTTGCCCGGGAAACAAAGGGGCATCGAGACGTGCTTCTTCATCCAACTGTTAAATAAGAGCGATCGGTCTCTCTTTTAACCCTTTCACTACCACACTACAGAAGGTTAACCTTTCACTACCACACTACAGACGGATAACCGTCTGTAGTGTGGTGGTGAAAGTGATATATTAGTTCATTGATTCCTGGTAATATTTGATGTCTGTGCTTAGGCTGCACACTGCTCTCTGTGTCTCTCTCCCCTGACCTGATGACCTCTGGCTGTAGGCTTTTTCCACACACACCCACACACACAGGACCCCTCTCCCCACACAGACCCATACACACATGCACCCAGAAGCATATCTCCTATTGATGCTTGCGTCTGACGACTGGCCGGCGCACAAGCACGCACACACACTCACGTACACGCGCACACCCAGCTGTCACGCACCTTTGAGTTATGGAGATGTTGTTCAAGAATAGGGGTCTTCTACATCTGGAAGCAATTAGCCCCCCTTCTTCTGACCAAGCACACACACACACACACACACACACACACACACAAGCACACACCACACAAACACCCATACATACACACACAGAGACATACACACACACCCCCCTCCCCTTTCTCAAGAGTGTATAAAATGACATATAATATGGACATTCTGCCTCCTTCCTCCTTCTCTACTGGTGATGTGCCCGCGCGGGGTGACTGTGACTGTCTTCTTCTCTAATGAATAAAAGCTCCGTTTGAGAAATACTCTGTCTCCGCTTCGTCTTTCGGCCGACTGGTCCACAACTATATCAATTAAGAACTCACGGCCAGGGATAGGCTAATCCCTAACAAATGGAGGTTCCAGTGAGAATTGATGTGGGCCAGCCCCGAGGACGGAGGAATGGAGACACGCGGAGGAGGAGAAGACGATGCAGAAGATCCAGCCAGACAGTCACTACCAGCTGTCTGCAGCGCGTCTGAACCAGGGGTGAGATACCAGCAGCCCCTCAGATGTCCGTGACCAGACCACCAGACGACCGGATGACAGGCAGGAGGAGACGAGGGACAGACGGGCCAGGATGAGAGGCGACCGGAGGAGATGGCAGCTGTGCGAGAGGCCGGAGATGACCACCGCAGCACCGGAGAGGAACACCGCAGCCAGGCACCGCGGAGACCGCAGATCAATCACCGCTGATCGTCGTCTACGACACACAGTTCATCCACGACTAGAACGGGGGAAGCCACAGCAGGAGTGACACTGAGCTGAGTTGGAGTGATGGTGGGCCGGCCGGCGAGAGGTGGAGGGGACAGTCTGAGACACTGGGAAGGCGGCGGACCGGGGGAGGCACGTTTGTCTAGGGGACCCGCACCTGGAACGGGGACCAACCTCAGGAGGTCAGCCCTTGCCCTCCAGAAGACGGGGCCGACCCAGGTGGGCGGTGCACTGTAACAGGGGGAAGGTAGCGCCCTGATGGACGTTGTGTGTGCCTGAGTAAGGGGGGTCCAACGGGGTTACTGTATGTTCTGTTAGGTTGCCAGAATCTGTGTTTCTCTCTTTCTTCTCTCTCTCTCTCGCTCTCCCCCCTCCCTCTATCTCTCTCTGCTCTCCTGATGTTGATTATCCCGTCTGGTATTGGATGTGATGCATGTAATGAGGTGACAATCGACGGATACAGATCAATGAACTGTGTGTTGACGTTTTATTTAACGTCAAAAGGGGGAATTGATAGATTAGTTCATTGATTCCTGGTAATATTTGATGTCTGTGCTTAGGCTGCACACTGCTCTCTGTGTCTCTCTCCCCTGACCTGATGACCTCTGGCTGTAGGCTTTTTCCACACACACCCACACACACAGGACCCCTCTCCCCACACAGACCCATACACACATGCACCCAGAAGCAGATCTCCTATTGATGCTTGCGTCTGACGACTGGCCGGCGCACAAGCACGCACACACACTCACGTACACGCGCACACCCAGCTGTCACGCCCCTTTGAGTTATGGAGATGTTGTTCAAGAATAGGGGTCTTCTACATCTGGAAGCAATTAGCCCCCCTTCTTCTGACCAAGCACACACACACACACACACACACACAAGCACACACCACACAAACACCCATACATACACACACAGAGACATACACACACACCCCCCTCCCCTTTCTCAAGAGTGTATAAAATGACATGTAATATGGACATTCTGCCTCCTTCCTCCTTCTCTACTGGTGATGTGCCCGCGCGGGGTGACTGTGACTGTCTTCTTCTCTAATGAATAAAAGCTCCGTTTGAGAAATACTCTGTCTCCGCTTCGTCTTTCGGCCGACTGGTCCACAACTATATCAATTAAGAACTCACGGCCAGGGATAGGCTAATCCCTAACAAAAGGGTTAACCGTCTGTAGTGTGGTAGTGAAAGGGTTAACCGTCTGTAGTGTGGCGGTGAAAGGGTTAACCTTCTGTGGTGTGGTTGTGAAAGGGTTAACCATCTGTAGTGTGGTAGTGAAAGGGTTAACCCTCTGTAGTGTGGTTGTGAAAAGGGTTAACGCTTTGATACGTGGCAGTGAAAGGGTTAACCTTCTGTATTGTCGCAGTGAAAGGGTTAACCCTTTGGTAGTGTGGCAGTGAAAGGTTTAATGCCGCAGTAATGTGCCAGTAATGTTGGGTAAACAATGGCTTCCTCAGACAGTTTGGGTATTTATTGTTCCCGCTCAACAAATTCAAAATATTATGTTTTGATTGACCGCTGATGAAGGTGTACTACTGTCCAGATTCAGCACCATGGAGAGGTCAGAAAGAGATGGACATTGACTTCAGACAAACCTCTCACCCAACCATCCCAACCATAATTAAGGGCTCACCTGTTGAGAAGGTTGATCACTACAAGTACCTAGTAGTTGACAACAAGTTAAACCACCATTTCAGAATACATCTGCAATCTGCAAAAAAGGTCTCCAGAGACTCTACTTCCTGCGCAAACTAAACACTTTTAATGTGGACAAAACACTTATGGTTTTGTTTTACAAATCTTTTGTTGAGTCCATTTTAACCTTTTGTATTGTCTCCTGGTGTGGCAACCTGTCAATACAAAACAAAAACAGTCTGGCCAACATCATAGTCAAGATGGCCAGCAAGATAATTGGGACCCAGCAGCTTTCCTTGACAGACATTTATAACAGACAAATTCTGCGGAAGGCTCAGGCGATCTTAGACAGCTCTGACCATCCTCTCTTGGAGGAGTTTGTCCCGCTCCCCTCTGGCAGGAGATATAGGCTCCCCAGGCTAAAGAGCATTAAAATGTTCGTACATCCCCAGGGCACTAAATGCACTTACCGGTAACTTCCTTTAAAATAACAGTAATGCATTTTCATTTTCTTTTTCCTGGTTGGATTCTGTAAGATGTGATGTTTCTTGTGTTGTGTTATTTGTTGTTGTTGTCTCTACCACTGCTGCAAAGCAAATTTCCCCTTGAGGGACAATAAAGTCTGAACTGAACTGTCATGGTAATTTCAATAGTGTGTCATTGTGTGTGTAAAGCACTCTTATGCCAGAGAATTGTTTTTCTTTCTCCAAAATATGTTTCTCTTCCAATGTCCTCTTCCTTGTGGTTCCTTTCCTCTCCTGGTTGAAAAACCCTTCAGCAGCCCGCATTGATCGTTCCTTGTGAACGTTTTCAGCCGTTGTATCAAGATAGAGGTTGTTATTTCAACCTTAGCTCTAAAATGTTCGGCAAAACACAAAGATCCCTAGTACAGTTTAACAGGGCTCACTCAAGTAAGCACATACTGTAAGATGTCCTTCATGTGTGTGTTTGACTTGTTGCCATCAGGAAAGCACTTTAGACAGCCTGCCTGTATAACAAACAGAAGGAAGATTGGTTTTGTTCCAGAGGCCATTCGACTGGTGAATGGCCACAATGCAAGGAATGGTCAGTTCACTAATATGCACCTTTTGACCCCTTGATTTTAACATTTTTGACCAAAGTGCACTTTTTTTTGTACCGACAATTTATGTATTAGACTTGACAGATAAGCTATATAAGGATCCTGTTCTAACAGTGTCATGTTTCTTGTGCTTTAATAGTGTCATGTTTAGTTTAGTTTAGTTTATTTATTTAGCACATTATTTAAAAAAAAAAAACAGTGCTAGGAGGGAACGAAGCCCCATGATCCCATCCCATTGTCCTTAAACATTATGAACAAAATACATGTGTAGCATGGTCTACAAAATAAACTACAAAACAGGAACAGATACATAAGGCAGACACTATAGCGAAAACATGGAAGATTGACAAGAGTCAGTAACAAGAACAATCTTTTTTTCTTTTTCTTTTTTGAGTACAAGAGGGCAAAGAAGAAGAGAATAACATATTAACGGTATATGAGGAAAAGGAAACAAGCAGTCATACTAAGAGTAGATGTAACACTGATGCACAGGAGTAACTTAATGTGATGGTGATTTATGATGAAATTAAATTAGATTATAATAGTTTTTGTAATATGGATAAGGGGGTTGTTGACCTCAATGATGAACTTAGAGTGTTCCAGAGTTTAGGACCTCTAAAGCTAATGTTGAATTGATGGCTAGATGTCAGACAGAAAGGTAAGTGGAGTTTATTACTATGGTTTGTATGTCTCTTGTCCCTTGTTCTGTCTTGGATGTGTATAAGTGCAGCTGTTTGCCGTAGTCATGCCTTAAATCGCCCCTTGCGGGACTAATAAACTAAATACATTTGAATTGAATTGAATTGAATTCACTGTCAGCAACATTTCCATAATCACCTCAGAGTATTCTGGACTGGTTGGACTTGTTAGACATTTATTAAATTAATCAAATCGCTGTTGCAATCAAATGTTGAGAATTAATGGCCGAAATTATTTCAACACCGAGACTAGCCTACCACGTGACGCTCATAGTGGCGACGCTCTGTAACGTGGTGACAGGCGGAACTAATGAGTGACACCAGATTCCCAGAGTCACAGCACAGCCAGCTACACCTCTGTAACACACGTCTTCAAGTGTTTATGGGACATGCTGCCACCTACTGATGAAATATGGTACTACATCAAGAAATGCAGTGATTCGTTTCACTCAACCAGATGCAGCCTTCACAGCATTATTTCCTATTCAAACTACAGCCTGCATTGATTGATTGATTGAAAATGTTATTAACAGATTGCAGAATGGGTACAATACAGTGCAGCTCAATACACACAATTGTTAAGGCGATGCAGACCTGAGAAAAACTTTCGTCTTGTTTACCCCATTTTCAATTCATCATAACATATATGACATACATGACATACAGATACAGTACTGTTGCATCTGGACATTTATGACATACCAGATCTACAAATATACAGTACTGTTTATGATACAAAAAGAGTCTAAAAAGAGAGTATATACATTTGAGGGGGGAAGAAACTGTACATTGGAGGAGGTTGGGTAGGTGGGGTGGGGTTGGGTAGGTGGGGGGGGGGGGGAATTGTACATTGGAGGTGGTTGGGGGGGGGTTGGGTAGGCGGGTTGCGGCGGGGGGGGGGGGGGGGGGTGTACATTGGAGGGGGTTGGGTTTGGACATTTACAGGGGCCAGTTTTGAATTGCAGATGCTCTTTGATGAGTGAATCACTTATATTACCAAGTGGATTTAACGGATTTATCTGAAATAGCCTCTCAAAATACAAAATGCATATATTTAGCATTTCGTTTTTTTTTTAGATTATATATTAGATTCAATTTAGATTATATATTGTAACTATATTTATTGTAGGGCAAATAATATAACTGATAGCCTGGGGGCGTGAATACTTTCCCTAAGGTGGTTGTCCTTCCGCGTTCGGTTTGCACAATCTGATTGGCCACTGACGTTTCTGGTCATGTGACATGTGCGCCAATCGTGTGACGGCAAGTTCTGCGCCAATCTCCGGGTCTAACAGCCTGCAAACTACCTAACGCCTAGTTTATCACTGGTTAAGCTTAGGCGACTCTTTCGAAGTTGGTTAAGGTTAGAGTTTGGAATCAGGGCTGGTGTTCTATCGCCATGCTCTAAGACAAACTCTAACCGAAAGAGTGCCTAAGCTTAACGGCGAAAGAACTTGCCGTCACACGATTGGCCGCACATGTCACATGACCAGAAACGCCAGTGGCCAATCAGATTGCGCAACCGACAACTCCCTTAGGGAAAGTATTCACGCAGCCTGGGGGCATACATACCCTCATCTCGCACCTTGTTGCCCATTATGCGCATGTCCAGAGTTAATGATTATTGTATATTGTTTACACTTTTTATTCTATTTTTATTTCTCCACTGTACTATAATTCTGTGACCTGTAGCCTACCTGTATGTCTCCCCCCTCCCCCATGCTGCTATGATGCCTGAATTCCCCCAAGGGGATCAATAAAGGAATATCTTATCTTATTACACACGCTACGCGCTACTATACTAAAAAATACTATTAATAACGATATTATACTGGGCTCCACAAAATGCAACAGTTGTTGCTCGCTGCGTTGATGGCGCTAGAGAGGTATAGACTACCATTAATGTGAGACTGGAGTAGACAGACTAACCCACAATTATGCGGAAAGGCACGTTTGGACAACTACCATTTATAACTTCCGAGTGTCGGGTTTCATTAGCAAACACCCCAGAGAAAAAGGAGTGGGATGAGGTAGTAAACTGGCTCAAACTCTCATTGCAGACTGACTGCTATTTGCAACACACACTGATAGGTAGGCACACGACGAAATAATGGACATTTCAGTAAAAACCTTTTGACTGCAAGACTTTTAGTTTTGGCTCAACTGCCAGGTGTGCGACTCCCAGGTCCACCTCCTCACCTGTAGGCCTCTCTGCTGCATACTGAACCTGTGCGGACCTGCCCAGCCAGAGCAGTTAGTTAGTAACCGAGGGGAACCCGACCAGAGCACACATAGCTGTCAGGCTCGCCGTGGCTACTTCTTTGTCGTCTCTTCTCTTACTTTGACACCGGAGAGAAAGCAGACTACCGGCCGAGATGTCCGGTGGTAACGAGAGGGCGAGCCGCGCGCTGAAGGAGATTCTTCACAACCCCGGCAATGACGCGTGCGCAGACTGTGGCGCTCCGGGTAAGTTATTATTGCAAGAAATAATAAAACAGCTAATAATAATAATAATAATAGGCCCTCTAGGCTTCCAGAACAAAGAGTTGCATGATGGCTGAGATATATTTATTTAAGCAGAATGCATGCTGCAGCAAGCCGTATTTGATAAAATCATAAACACACATCCCTGTTTATGTTAATGCTTTTATTTGCAATCCAAATGAAACGAAAACTGCCTGTACTTTTATTGCCACACACTTGATATACGTACGTACCACGTCGGTCTGCGGGCAGAAATCAGCAAATGGCTCAGGAATTTGCAGAGGTGCGTGCGTGTGTGTGTGTGTGTGCGTGTACCTACGTGCGTGTGTGGGCATGTTTTTCACAGAGGGGTGAATGTATAGATAGTAGATACCTATCTATGGGTGTATGGTTATATGTGATAACTAGCCAATTAGTCTATATGGTATTCTAGCCCTTGTCATATAGAAAAGTAAAAAAAACACACACACACACACACACACACACACACACACACACACACACACACACACACACACACACACACATGCACACACACACTACATACTTAGTTATTTGGCAGACTGTGTGTCAAACTGATAAGGCAGGCGTGGTCAGGTTAAAGTACACATTTCTCTCACACAAGTTTTAACTTCCGTACTGGTAAAAGAGAGGGTGAGACTTGAGAAAATAAAAGAGAAATTGCATTTAAATTGGACTTAAATTCAGCAATTATCAACATTTGTTTAGTATGCTCTAGTCTGTTTACTTTCCTTGTTGAACATAACTCACCCCATCCCCCCGTCCTCTCCATACACCCCTCCAATATGTCTGTCTGTCTGTCTGTCTGTCTGTCTGTCTGTCTGTCTCTGTCTGTCTGTATGTCTGTCTGTCTGTCTGTCTCTGTCTGTCTGTCTGTCTGGCTGTCTGTCTGTATGTCTGTCTGTCTGTCTGTCTGTCTGTCTGTCTGTCTGTCTGTCTGTCTGTCTGTCTCTGTCTGTCTGTCTGTCTGTCTGTCTGTCTCTGTCTGTCTGTCTGTCTGTCTGTCTGTCTGTCTGTCTGTCTGTCTGTCTGGCTGTCTGTCTGTCTGTCTGTCTGTATGTCTGTCTGTCTGTCTGTCTGTCTGTCTATCTGTCTGTCTGTCTGTCTGTATGTCTGTCTGTCTGTCTGTCTCTGTCTGTCTGTCTGTCTGTCTGTCTGTCTGTCTGTCTGTCTGTCTGTCTGTCTGTCTGTCTCTGTCTGTCTGTCTGTCTGTCTGTCTGTCTGTCTGTCTGTCTGTCTGTCTGTCTGTCTCTGTCTGTCTGTCTGTCTGTCTGTCTGTCTGTCTGTCTGTCTGTCTGTCTGTCTGTCTGTCTGTCTGTCTGTCTGTCTGTCTGTCTGTCTGTCTGTCTGTCTGTCTGTCTATCTATCTATCTATCTATATATTCACCCCCCCCCCCCCCCCCCCTGTCCTCAGATCCAGAGTGGGGCTCCTGTTCCCTGGGTGTGTTCATCTGTCTGGCCTGCTCAGGGATCCATAGAAACATCCCGGACATCGGCAAGGTGAAGTCCCTCACCCTGTCCCACTGGGAGGACCACGAGGTGGAGGTGAGCAGGAGCACGTTGTCCCAAACACTGGATTAAACCCTTGCACTACCACACTACCAAAGGGTTAACCCTTTCACAACCACACTATACAGAAGGATAACCCTTTCACTGCCACACGACAAAAGGTTAACCGTCGAAAGGTTAACCGTCTGTAGTCATCAAAGAGAAGCCGCCTACTCTCGGTCCTTGCCCCACAATGGTGGAACGAACTGCCCACCACGGTTAGGACAGCCGAAAGCCGTCCAATCCTTCGGCGTCGACTAAAGACACACTGCTTCAATCAATATCTGAAATGAAAAAATATATATAATAATAATAAAATAAATCTAACCCTAACTAACCTTACTGTCGTGCACTTGTCCTAATATACTAACCTACACTGTAGCACTCAACACTTTGATGAACATTGTTACTCAGCTGATAGAGTTGTGCCCTTCCTGCTGACTTGTCGTACAGAACTTGTAAGCGTCAGCTAAATGACTAAATGCAAATGTAAATGTCTGTGGTAGTGAAAGGTTAACCTTCTGTAGTGTGGTTGTGAAAGGGTTAAAGCAGCAACACCGGAACTCATCCTCATTTTCACCTTAAAAATGTTGCTTATGAACCCAACCCTTACCTTAACCCTAACATAACCTCAGTGGAGGGCCCTCACGTCCCTTACCTTAACCCGAACCTAAAATACAGATACATTTCCCCCATTATCATTGATTTTTTTTTAAGATATAGTACGTTTTCACTTTGCAACTTGGGTCATTCATTCGCAAAGGCCCCTGCGTAGAAACTGTGGAATGTTGAGAAGGGAACATTTCAGACAGGGAACGTTGGGAATGCAGAGAGGAGGGTGGGGGATGACACACAACAGGGAGATCTTCTATGAGATCGCTGTAACTGTAAACTATCTGTTGGTTAAAGGCCCGATCAGTGATCCAAATATTAACAAAGGGGTAGCCCCACCCACCACCAACAATAAGAGATAAGAAGGGAGACATGTTTTCATTCTCTAGGAGTCTAGTTGACTGACTGAGCTCTTGATACAAGGACTAACACTAGACAACATGCTGTCATTCTCTAGTTGACTGACTGAGCTCTTGATACAAGGACTAACACTAGACAACATGCTGTCATTCTCTAGTTGACTGACTGAGCTCTTGATACAAGGAATAACACTAGACAACATGCTGTCATTCTCTAGTTGACTGACTGAGCTCTTGATACAAGGACTAACACTAGACAACATGCTGTCATTCTCTAGTTGACTGAGCTCTAGATACAAGGACTAACACTAGACAACATGCTGTCATTCTCTAGTTGACTGAGCTCTAGATATAAGGACTAACACTAGACAACATGCTGTCATTCTCTAGTTGACTGACTGAGCTCTTGATACAAGGACCAGAGGCGGAGCTTTAGGGGGGGCTGTAGGGGGCGGTGCTCCCTGGGCCCGGGACGGTTGGGAACCAATGGGGGCCCGTCGCCGAGGCAGCAGGCTCCGCCCCCGAGATATTCGCAGGCGGGCCCTGCTGCCTTGCGCCACTGAGTGCACTGACGTTTGTATATTAGGTATAAAGCATCGTAGCCTATAATATGAGTTGAACTTGTGCTGCTATTTTCACACTCACATTTAACATTAAAACATGAAAAATTGCAAGTGAATCCCTTCTATTGTCTCCATCTCCTATTTTGGGTAAAATCGTCATCAGCCGTCCATCAACATCATACGTAAATAAACGTCATCATCATCAATCACTTGTCAACAGAGCACTGACTAAGCATGAGCGGGAGCTGTTATAAACACAAAAGTGGAGCGACAAAACGCAAAGAAAAAGATAAAAGGGACCAAGGAAAAGACTAATTGTCCAAGCTATAGATGTATATTTTTTCCGCCCTACTCTCCTCCTGCGGGAGGAACCTTAAGTTGTTGAATAGCCCCAGCCCGCCAACAACGTTAGTGGGGGTGAGCCAGATTTACAGGTAGGCTACAATCACGGACACACACTGTCAACAAGAACATTTGAGTTGGTAAATGTTGATATGGTTGTTGTTACTTCGTGTAGTATCACAAGCGCTTATGTCCCACTCGCTGGTCATCTCGCCATGATGCGCTTGTTGCAAAACAGCAAAAGACGCGGATATTCTCAAAGCATCTACTCTACTGCAACATGCGATCAGTGTTTTGGTGGAGTAGCCTATAGGGGACAAAAGTTTAAATGCAACTGTGAACATGTTTGAGGCAATTCACCCCAACACACTACTGCAAGCAAAGGATGAGGAGTTTACACCAAGCTGCCCAGGAGAGCACTATAGTCGGGACATCGCCGCCAGCTGCTCTCGTGGTCCGTGGTGAATGGTGTGTCAGAAATGTAGTCATTTTATTAGGCTATGTTTACGTTGTTCTTGTAGTTTGTTGGCTTTATGTCATGTTATATCATTATCTGTATATATTTCGTTTCTATACCCTTTGTAGAAACGAAATCTTAAATATTACACCTTTTCTTTGGTTAGTTTTCTTTCAAACATTGTTTTAAATTGTAATCTTAGACTTTTTTTACGCACAAGCCGTCAGATTACCACCCCGGACGTGCGTCGGCACCCCGGACTCCCGATATAATGTCAAGCTTTATTGGCTTTAAAGGGACAAGGACTAACACTAGACAACATGCTGTCATTCTCTAGTTGACTGACTGATCACTAGATACAAGGACTAACACTAGACAACATGCTGTCATTCTCTAGTTGACTGACTGAGCTCTTGATACAAGGACTAACACTATAGACAACATGCTGTCATTCTCTAGTTGACTGACTGAGCTCTTGATACAAGGACTAACACTATAGACAACATGCTGTCATTCTTAGTCTAGTTGACTGACTGAGCTCTTGATACAAGGACTAACACTAGACAACATGCTGTCATTCTCTAGTTGACTGACTGAGCTCTTGATACAAGGACTAACACTAGACAACATGCTGTCATTCTCTAGTTGACTGAGCTCTAGATACAAGGACTAACACTAGACAACATGCTGTCATTCTCTAGTTGACTGAGCTCTAGATACAAGGACTAACACTAGACAACATGCTGTCATTCTCTAGTTGACTGACTGAGCTCTTGATACAAGGACTAACACTAGACAACATGCTGTCATTCTCTAGTTGACTGACTGAGCTCTTGATACAAGGACTAACACTATAGACAACATGCTGTCATTCTCTAGTTGACTGACTAGAGAATGGTTGTGGTAGTGTGGTTGTGAAAGGGTTAACCTTCTGTATTGTCGCAGTGAAAAGGGTTAACCATTTGGTAGTGTGGTAGTGAAAGGGTTAACCTTCTGTATTGTCGCAGTGAAAAGGGTTAACCATTTGGTAGTGTGGTAGTGAAAGGGATAAGGGATGGAAAACTCTGCTTTTTGAAACGGTAACTCTACAAATAATACACCTCATGTTAGAACCATTCTAACTTGAAGAACAACAATTCAGATAGAGCTGGGCGATATGGACAAATATCATATCACAATATCTTTCTTGCTTTTGACATTATATAGCGGTATTTGACGGTATTCTGTTTTCCAGTACAAATTACAATGTGATATTATGACATGATATGTAATTTCACTATGTTGTAAATTAATACAATTGGCATAGTGCTATAATCTCATTAAAAAAAATGCTCTGTTCTTTTACTTTTTTTAAATACTGCTAGAAGGAACAATCTTTTTATTTTTTTAATTTCTTATCATGTATGATGGTATAGTAAAAATCCTTTACATCGATCCATGAATGGTATACCTTCATATTCAGTATACCTCCCCAGCCCTTAACCCTTCCACTGACACACTACCAAAGGGTTAACCCGTTCACTGGGACGATACAGAAGGTTAACCCTTTCACTGCCACACTACCAAAGGGTTAACCCATTCACTGCGACAATACAGAAGGTTAACCCTTCCACTGCCACACTACCAAAGGGTTAACCCGTTCACTGCGACAATACAGAAGGTTAACCCTTTCACTGCCACACGACAAATTGTTAACCCTTTCACAACCACACTACAGACGGTTAACCCTTTTACTACCACACTACAGAAGGTTAATAACCCTTTCACTACCACACTACAGAAGGTTAATAACCCTTTCACTACCACACTACAGACGGTTAACCTACAGACGGAAATGAAAGGGTAACCTTCTGTAGTGTGGTAGTGAAAGGGTTAATTCAGATTAAAAACAGTAATGGGAAGTCATGGAAAAGGATTTACCTCCACGATTTATCTCTTGATCATCACTTTTCTCTTTGATGTTCAGCTCAAACTCACACATCGATACTGAGCCATACGGTATTACATAGATAAGATACGCGAAACCTATTTTAGGGTGGATTTCTCCGCTTTTAGGTCAGTGTCTAGTGCGTGCAATACATCAAGCAACCCATGGTAGGAACCCTGCCAACACCTTCCAGCACTCGAGTCCATGTCCATCTTCTCCACACTAGCTTTCAGTGGTGCTATGATTATTTTAAGGCTAGGATGCTTCTGAGAGATTAGGCCCTGGGCCAGCTGCTAGCTGAGGAGATTGTGAATTATTAAAAGCGGGGAGTATAGGGAGGTGTAGTCTGACGTCACTTTAGTTTCCCGTGCGGTCCACCCGTATAGGGATTTATCATTGGGAAGATGTATTATCGGCTATTGTAATTCTGCCTCATGAACATTGGCAAACTTTCTATTTTTGAACAAAATGAGTTCCCTTCTATCACTAACATTATTGTTTAATTAAGCATGTTTGGTTGAAATAAAATTATACGTAATTATTTTACGATTAATTGCGAATTGTTTCATGTTGAGCTATAGATTATGGATGAATACACACAGAGAGGTACACCATGCCAATGTTCATGCTTTATTTATTTTAAACGAGACAATTTAGAAATTTGTCTATTGGAAATACATTGCAATTTCAAGCGAGGTGGACCGGCCGGAAACAACAATGACCAGTAACCACTACACCTCCCTGTGAGGACTGCTTGATTTATAAGACCTTGCCAGAGAACTTAGTCTGTGTCTTGCCTGTGTCTGGGTTGGTGTGAGGCCTTAGTGTTGCTACTGAGAGGTCTTTCCATGTTTGAGGCTGTCCAAGAGCCTCTGGCCTGAAATTGTAAATCAAGCACAAACCTCAAGTAGTTTAGATATTCACTACTTATTTCTGCCCAGGATGGATCACCAGAATTAGGGATGCACCGATCCGATATTGATACAGTATATATATATATATATATATATATATATATATATATATATATATATATATATATATATATATATATATATATATATATATATATATTGATTTGATTGTTTTTGTTATTTAATTTGAATAATAAATAACAATTCAGTAAATTTATATCTATGCGTTAATTTGTTACATTTTGTTTCACTAAGTTAGGAAAGTAATGTTTTAAGTCGAGCCTGATGTTGGCTTGCACAATAAGAATGATCCCAGTCTCTTCCACACAGTGAGCCATACAGTTTATTAATTGAACAATGGGTATCGGACCGGTACTCGGTATCGTCCGATACCCAAAGCCCAGGTATCGGTATTGGTATTGGGACTGAAAAGTCGGATCGGTGCATCCCTAACCACAATCCCCAAAACTAAGAATTAGGGATGTCTGATATTATCGGCCTGCCGATATTATCGGCCGATATTGGCATTAAAATGTAATATCGGAAAATATCGGTATCGGTTTTCAAAACGTTTATTTAACCTTTATTTACCCAGGCAAGCAAGTAAGAACACATTTTATTTAATTTATTGTGAAAAGTATGCATAATGTTGTGTTTTTCGGGGGGAAACCCTGCATATATCGGTATTGGTTGATATCGGTATCGGAAATTAAGAGTTGGACAATATCGGTATATCGGTTATCGGTAAAAAAGCCAATATCGAACATCCCTACTAAGAATAGCATGGGGATATTATGCAGACACCAGAAAATACTATGTTGTCGGAAACGTTGTTTAACTTTTGATATGTGTATTTATGAGTTATTGAGTCAGTAGTACTCAGTACGATCCAGCACTATGCCAGTGAGTCTCGTCAATGGACTGATTGTTATCCAATAACCCTTTTCTCTCTCTCTCTGTCTCTCTCTCTCTCTCTGTGTGTGTGTGTGTGTGTGTGTGTGTGTGTGTGTGTGTGTGTGTGTGTGTGTGTGTGTGTGTGTGTGTGTGTGTGTGTGTGTGTGTGTGTGTGTGTGTGTGTGTGTGTGTGTGTGTGTGTGTGTGTGTGTGTGTGTGTGTGTGTGTGTGTGTGTGTGTGTGTGTGTGATGTCAGTTCATGGCAGCGCACGGCAACTGGCTGATGAGGAGTAAATACGAGGCAGTTGTCCCCTTCTACTATTACCAACCTACCTACAGAGACTGTCAGTGAGTTACTATGGCAACACACACACACACACAAAATGGTGGAGATGATGAGATTTTTGATCGCGAGGTTATTTTTGAATTTATTCCATGTAGAAGCAACTAAATGACAGAAAAGGGTAGGTAGAGGTTGAGGTGTGTGCATGCATGCCCTGTGTGATGGCCATTCAGTTTAATATAGTATTAAGCCCATGACTTGCATTCATGGAATACTCTACCAGTGGGTGTGGGTGTGTTAATGTGTGTAGTGTTCATTTCTCTCTCTCTCTCTCTCTCTCTCTCTCTCTCTCTCTCTCTCTCTCTCTCTCTCTCTCTCTCTCTCTCTCTCTCTCTCTCTCTCTCTCTCTCTCTCTCTCTCTCTCTCTCTCTCCTCTCACTCTCACTCTCCTCTCTCTCTCTCTCTCTCTCTCTCTCTCTGATATGGTACTGGTATGAGGAAACAAGTCAACAGTATGTGGTGTCGATACAGGTGAAGTCTTTGTTACTGTTCAGATGTCTATCTGTGGCCAGTGACGCGGGAAGGGGGGGTGCTGCAGGGGCTGCAGCACCCCCACCTCGCAGGGAGTTGTAACTGCAAGGTTGTTTTGGCTTTTATTCCATTGTAATATCCTACTCAATGTCACCGGCACTGCAGATTTACCCTACTCTTGGAATTAGGAAAAGTGCATTACCGGCCAGATCCTCATAGGGGCGCTGTCTCGATAATGCAGTGTTCCCTGTTATACAGACCGGTGTTTTAGGCATATAAACAAAGTAATTTAGAAGCTGTACCGGGCGCGTGTAGATTTTTACCAACCCACTTGCCAAGACGAAACGTTGCATTTTGCTGCATTAAGGTAAGACAATGGTTAATCTATTATTGGATGCCTTCATTAAAACAAGTGGGTCTCGCCTCGAATAGCCTAGTGGGTGACGTGTATATATTGACAAAAAAGGAAAAAAATTGCCTGCTATGTGGTCATTGCCTCCCCTTTCCATACCCGCCGCCTATGACGTTATTATATCACTTATCTCCGCACCCCCAACTCTGACTGACTTCCCGCGGCCCTGTCTGTGGCTGTGACTTGGAGTGCTGTACTGTTAATAATAATAGTCCTGTAGTTAACCATGCTAAGTGCTGTAATAATAATAATAATAGCTTCATTTTATATAGCGCCTTTCAAAAGACCCAAGGTCGCTTTACATAGGGGGGAAAATAACAAAAGTAACAAACATAGTGGACAGACACAACATACAAGTGAGAAATTAGGGGTTAAAGGCCAAGTTGAAGAGGTGGGTTTTGAGCAGATGAGACCGTGACTGAGTGTAGGGGTGGAGGAGGTCAGCGAGGTACTGAGGTGCCAGAGCATGGAGGGATTTATAGGTGAGCAGGAGGGTTTTGTAGGTGATGCAGGATTTGATGGGGAGCCAGTGGAGGTGGATGAGGGTGGGGGTGATGTGCTTCCAGGACCCCGTTGTAGTAGTCCAGGCGGGAGGTGACGAAGGCATGGATTAGGGTCCATGCACCTCTGTTGAGAATAGTCCTGTAGTTAACCATACCAAGTGCTGAAAAAGTATCATGTAAGGGCTTGGATCCACCTGCCGCATATTTCTGGGCGCAAGCGTCTTTTGTCAATTGTTCCCAATGAGGACAGAGCGTATGCGGCCGCATGCTGCCGCATATAGGAAATGCGCTGCAGTCGGCTTCTTTTTTCAGCACTTTTCAGCTTTTTTGTGCGGCCGCACCCAGCGTTTAAAGTTGAAACTTTCTGAACTTTTCAGAGCGATGCGCTGAGCGCATTTTCAGACAACCAATCACAGCCAATCATATCTACCACTCTGTTTGTAACCTGACACCAGAGTTGCCTGCCTGTCTACCCACAAGAGACGGCACAAATACACTAATAATTACACGAATACACTAATAAAAAGCTAATAAAAAGCAAAGGGCGAACTGTGGTGTCAGGCAATAACTATATATATAATTAATATACAATAAAGTGTATTAAAACATGCTATATGTGCAAAACCGCGGCAGTAAAATACGATAAAAAGATGGCTGTCGCTAGATTTCTTTCTCTCTGTCATCTCGCTACAAGATGCGCTTCATCCCAAAACTACCGGCGCACTGCCAGCGTTTTTCAGCTGGAAATGTGAGCTAGGTGGACGCATGCCCTTAAGCTGCCCTGAAAACGAGGCCTTGTGCGCCCGTGGGCAGTTCCTTTCAAAAAGGAGTGTGTCCCTCCTGATTTAAGCCTGTGTGCATTGAACGCACAACCAGCCCTGCCTGCACACACGGGGTCGTGTGTATCCGTAGGTGCCAGAGCATCTCTGTGTCGGCATCGTGTAATCTTTGGACAATTTCAATAACACTTCTGTCTTGAGGATCGCGTATAGACATGAAAGTTTGCCAGCAGCTGTTATCAGAAGGAGGTAATCTGATGGGTCAGTTGCACTACAGGCAGCTGTGAGTCAGTGCAGATTTTAAGAAGCCCTGTCGGTTTTGATCCGCTGTGAACAACAGAGCACAAGCCTTAGATCACGGAGGCAGCGGTGAGTCCAGTTAACCCTCATGTTGGGTTAGGAATTGGCACCGCTGACCGTTGTTAGCGGGTCAATGTTGACCCCGGGGTCTAACTCAGTCCTGACCACTAAAAAGAAAGGAGTATCACTCAATATAGTTAATACTACATCCTAACTAACATTATATGCATTCATAGCCATATAATCCCATTGTAAATAGATTTTATGGCCCCCGAGACGCATCATGTCGCTTATTTTTAAGATGAAAATGAGGTTGTTCAATCATAATATACTAAATGTGAAACCCATAGATAATAATGTTTTCTGACTATAATAGAACAATTATAGTATAGTTTTACCTTGCCGGGTCAAGAATGACCCTATAACACCACAGTCGTACCTTTTTTTCTGCAGATACCTTCAGAATTTTCTAAATGGTGAAACATAGTTTTGCTGTGCTTATATATGTGTTGTGCAGGATATCATAAAGTCTTGTTCTAATACAACTACAACTACTCGCTCACTCGCTCACTCGCTCTCTCGCTCTCTCGCTCACTCACTCACTCACTCACTCACTCACTCACTCACTCACTCACTCACTCACTCACTCACTCACTCACTCACTCACTCACTCACTCACTCACTCTCTCTCTCGCTCTCTCGCTCACTCACTCACTCTCTCTCTCGCTCACTCACTCACTCACTCACTCACTCACTCACTCACTCACTCACTCACTCACTCACTCACTCACTCACTCATTCACTCACTCGCTCACTCGCTCACTCACTCACTCACTCGCTCTCTCGCTCTCTCGCTCGCTCTCTCGCTCACTCGCTCACTCGCTCTCTCGCTCTCTCGCTCACTCACTCACTGTTCCTTGATCATTCTCTCTTGTTGGACACTCTCTCTCTCTGGACTTGAGAGGCCAGGTCACCACACACCCGGGGGCCTGGGAAACAGAGAGAGGGAGGGGGTGTAGTGAGAGAGCAGAGAGGAAGAAGAGGAGGAGGAGGAAGAGTGTTGACCTCCTACTGGGCGGGAGAGGAAGCAGAGGGCTTGTTAGAGTGGCTCGTAACCCATCTGTCCAATTAGGAAACTCGCTTGCATGTGCATTCACACACACACACACACACGCACGCACGCACACATACACACGCACACACGCACGCACGCACACATACACATACACACATACTGTACATACATACACACACACTCGTACACACACACACACACACACACACACACACACACACACACACATAAACACACACATACATACATAAACACACACATACACACACACACATACACACACACACATACACACACATACACACACATACACACACATACACACACACACAGTTGTAGATTATGTATTACCCTTCATGGTAATCATCACACACACACACACACACACACACACACACACACACACACACACACACACACACACACACACACACACACACACACACACACACACACACACACACACATATGTGCATTTACAATACAGACACACAAATGTACACAGTATAACTGAAAGGTTACGATCACTTTACATTAGGGCTGTCCCCTACTAAGGATTTGGATAGTCGACTTGGCTGAAATGTGCCCATAGTCGACTGGTAGTCGACTACCCCCCTGAATTCAAACTCTTATTTTATTTTATTTTATCATTCCATTTGGCTGTGGGGGTGCTTAACTCAATCTCCGCCAACCACCTATACGTGTTTGCTCGCCATGCGTTGAACACCAATCACGTATAAATATGTTCGCCCGAAGCGATCTGAATCACTTTGGTACAGCCAAAAACAGAAAACAGAAAACGAATCTTTCCATTAAGAACTGACAATCAGGGAATTTAAACATGGTTGACATTGTTTTTTTGTGTTTATATTAAAGAAAGGAAAGTCTAGTGCTGGCTGAGCATATTGTTTGTTTGCACTAAGTTAATACAAATGTAGCCTATATTTTTCAGTCAGTTCGGTCTT
>NC_140171.1:146961859-146966859 GCF_963971535.1 Notolepis coatsorum | reverse complement strand
TATATCTGCAGTGCTGCAGCCCCATACTCATTGATTAATGATACTAATACAAATCTATACAATCACCTGTTGAATAAATACCATTACTTTCTAGTTATTACTAAAAAACAGTATATATAAAACAGTATCTGTAAAAAAAAATATATATATATATAATTTATATACGTTTTATTTTTTATTTATTTTTTATGTATGCACTGGTATCGGATAAGTATCGGTATCGGCCGATACCCAAAGCTTAGGTATCGGAATCGGATCGGAAAGGAAAAAATGGTATCGGAACATCTCTAATTCAGGACGGAACCTCCAGAGCGCGCCGAGAACCATCCACTCGCCGCCGCTCTGAGAGGGATGCCCATATAGACCTTGAGCTTAGAAAAAGCCCAAGTACTCCACCCGTTAACTGGGAAGAGGAGTACTCTACTTCCAGTCTACAGCAAAACCCAGGCTGGTGAGGCACCACCTGCCTGGTATGAGACCTGGCGATCTACCCTGACCGGCCAAGGACCAGAACGTTGCCCAGGGTAGAATACAATTCGTAAACCCCGACGACGCAGAGGCCCCAGTCTCCACACACTTGGTGAAGATGTGGGGAGCCAGAGAGTAGCCGAACGGCAGCCTCTGGTACCCGTACGCTAAGCCCTGCAAAGGAAACGTAGGTAAGCCCTAGGATGGAAGATCGGGATGCGAATACGCATCCTACAGGTCTATGGATGTGAACCAGTCCCCCACCTGACAGCGTCTAACAGGTGGGAGACGGTTAACATTCTGAACCTTCCATGGGACAGGTCCAGTATGGGTCTGACATGACGGGACCACGACGATGGCTTGCTTCGCCAACAGAGATTGGATCTCGTCTGCCAGAGCTGGCACTGCTGTTGACCCTGACAATAGGGTCTGTACCAAACCTGAAAACGGAGGGTGGGGTTGTGCAAACTGCAACACAAGTCCTCGCCTCAGCGTTCTCTCCATCCACCTCGACATATGGCACTGCTGTAGCCATATGTGATGATAATCCCAAAGCGCACCCGCCGCCACTTGGCGCTGGTCTGCCAGGAACCGTAGATAGGTGGCCCGGTCCCACCCGCTGTGCGTTGCCAACCCTGGACTCGCCAACCGCGCGAGCAGGGCGTCTCGTGGAGCCGGGATATCGCACCCTGACACTACCAACGAGGCAATCGCACCCAAGGGGGGACCCCGACAGAAAGGGCCGGTTTGATACGGGGGAAGCTGACATCACACTGGGTGACATAAGCTCCCCCACTGAACATCTCCCCGGCATGGACTGCTGAGGATCTGTTCTGCAGCTGGACATGCAAGGCGTGTGGTCCCCACACTGCCCGATAGGGTGGGTTCCTACAAACCATAGCCCTGCAGTGATATTACTACCACCCAAATCACACGTGCCTGACTTACCACCGCCGGTCTTCCGGCCGTGGGAGGCACTAACATGATACCCGGCCTGGCAAGGGCGGGGCTGGGGGAACTCGCGCTGCGACCCCCAGGGCCTCGAGTTCCCCCGCTGACAACCTTCGTCGTTTACAGACAACACCAGGCTCACCAAACACAGACGCAGAACGTGTGGCGTGGGAGCTGCTTGACAGCACAGCATTCTCACAGACAGACCCAGGCCTAGCCAGCAACTGGGTGTCAGCCCCTGTCCCCATGAGAAGCGAAACGTGGGGCCGCTTGTGCTTCACTGAAGGCACGCGGCCCGCAGCCAAAGGCAACAAATCAGAGCCCGTATCCCGTTGGTGTTGGGGGGGGGAGTGACCAGAGAGCGAGCTAGACACAGCTAGACGCCGACGTTTTTTTAGGGTGTGCTCATCTAATGTAGCCGATCCCTCTGCCGCCAAGGCTGTCGGCCTTGTGATCACCTGTTGGCGAGGCCGTGCCCTTACCACTGGCTGCGCGGTGTGAGGCGGTGTGGGGCCTAGGTCAAATACCGCCCATGCTCCTGCGGAAAGACCAAAGTCCCTCTGCGGAGAGGGGAGCCCTGAGGAGGGAAAAACCTTCTCTCCTCCTCAAGGGGAGACTGTTCCAACCAAAGATGTCTGTGAACAAGTTTTGATAGCATCCTAGCCCTCCCTGTGGTTATAGCTTGCGGCTAGGTCAAAAGCTGAATAACCTCAAAACCTTGCGCAATGTTTTGACGTCGGCTGGCCCTAAGGCCCCACCACCCGACACCATTTTTGACAGAAAAAACAGCAATTTGAACAATGTTGCCAGTCGCTGCTAATTCTATACTGCGGCGGTATAGGCTTTGACAGCCCACCAGCCACCTGCCGGGCCGACTCGCCTCATGGCGTCGGCCGGGCGGGACACCGTTCCACCATGTCAGAGGCAAAGGACTGATGCCACCTGCTTTACAAGCATGGAACACCAGTGGTGGCTGCAGACCAAAGTCTACTACTAGTGAAGCACTGCCTCACTAGTAGGCATGCAGCAACCTCCACTGTGGTGTGCACCCATCAAGGGGTAAATGAATAAATGAACGAAAAGTCCACTAACACACTGCAGAATGGGCTAGCCCATACACACAATTGTTAAGGGGATGCAGACCAGAGAAAAACACCAGTCCCGTCTACACAATTCATAGATTCACAAAAAGCACACCAGCCCTGAGCCTCAGCCCATCCACCCATGCAAATGGTAAACAAGCCCCCGTTAAACCCCCAACATTAGACACCGATTGACCGTCAGCATGAATGGTTAAGAGGAGGGAAGACCTTTTAGTAAAGACAGCCCTCGGCGGGGAACAAGGAACGGCGTCCTAGCATTGTAGCATTAGCATTAGCCACGCGCTCTAGGATAGCTGGGAAAACACCCAAAACAGAGTCATGATGACCATGTTTTCCCAAATATCCTGCCCCTCGCGCCAACACATCACTCGGCTGTCTCACGGGACAACAAGCAGTATTACTCATGCTAGTATCAATGCCTGACAACGCAGGCCTTACCCGTGCACGACTTAGCTCGACTGCTAACCGTCGCGCGATGTCCCTCAGTCCGCTGTCACGAGACGAGGAAAACCCAGGACAGGCCCATTGCGCTGTTTAGGATGTGCCGAGAAGATTCCAGGGGCTGGTGAACTGCTACTACCGTGTTGGAAACAAAAAAGAGGAAGGTAGAGTGTGACCATGTCCGGCGTCATATAGTAGGGACACGGGGCGTGGCCTGGTCACGTGTATGTGAGTGCATTTGTTTGTTCGTGAGCACATTATGTGCTAGGAGATAAGAGATATCTCATAATGGCGAAGAGCGAGACGCGATTGGCCAGTATGATAATATAACTACACTACCCAGTTCACACCAGCCGCATACAAACGTAGTCCAACCATTTTTCTTTTACAAATATTGACGTGAAAATCGTGTTTATATCTCACGGGTCGAACAAACCTCAACGTTATTGCCATAAAATACTATGTATATTGTTTATTTACCTTTCTGTGAACGTCTAGGAAAAATCTGCGTCACAATCTGGTAAAAAATAGTGGAGCTATGGACATTATACAAAAGTAACTGTACCTACAGTAGATTTCATTCACGGTCCTTGCTGCCCTGTAACGGGCACCTACTTACTTACCCAATGGAGCATAGGCCATCTACGACTTTTCTCCATCCAACACGGCTTTGGGCTGTCCTTTCTGCCTCCCCCCAGGTAGTTCCTTGTCTCTTGAGCTCCGCCTCAGTGTCCCGCCTCCAGGTGTTCTTAGGCCGCCCTCTCTTCCGCTTCCCCTGGGGATTCCAAGTCAGGGCCTGTCGTGTAGTACTGGTAGCCGGTTTCCTCAAAGTGTGGCCTATCCATCCCCACTTTCGTCTCAGGATCTGCTTCTCCACTGGTTCCTGTCTTCCTTTCAGCCATAGTTCCTCATTCTTGATTTTGTTTGGCCACCGGATCCCAAAGATGCGTTTCAGACAGCTGTTTATAAAGGTCTGTATCTTCTGCAATGTTCTTTTCGTCATTCTCCAAGTCTCTGAACCGTAGAGAAGGACGGATTTGACATTTGAATTGAAGAGCCGCACTTTGGTTGTCATGGCGATGTCCTTGGAGGACCATATGTTCTTCAGAATGATGAATGCTGCTCTGGCTTTGCCTACTCTGGCTGTGACGTCGCCATCTGTGCCGCCCTTCTTATCCAAGATACTGCCTAGGTAAGTGAAGGAGTTGACTTCCTGTATGGATTCATCACCTACTGTGACTGTGTTGTTTGTGATCCTCCTTCCTGTTTATTCTCAACCCAGTCTCAAGGGATGTAGTTGCCAGCTTGGTTGTCTTGTCCTGCATCTGGTTGTAGTTGTGTGACAGGAGAGCCAGGTCATCAGCAAAGTCGAGGTCATCCAGTTGTGTCCATAGGGTCCACTGTATGCCGTTTTTATTTCCTTTTGTGGTGGTCTTCATAATCCAGTCTATGACTAGGAGGAAGAGAAAGGGCGACAGGAGGCATCCCTGACGCACACCGGTCTTGACCTCAAAACTCTCTGACAGTTGGCCTGCATGTAAAACTTTGCATGATGTTCCTTGATAGGTGTTTTGAATCAGAGTGATGATTTTCTTTGGGATACCATAATGCCTCAGCAGTTTCCACAGAGTCTCTCTATCCACACTGTCAAAGGCTTTTTCATAGTCTATGAAGTTTATGTATAATGGAGAGTTCCATTCGATGGATTGCTCTATAATGATGCGCAGGGTGGCGATCTGGTCCGTGCAATATCTGTTGCTCCGGAAGCCTGCCTGCTGGTCTCGAAGCATGGGATCCACAGCAACACTCATTCTGTCCAGTATAATTCTGTTGAGTACTTTTCCCGGTACTGATAGAAGCATTATTCCTCTGTAGTTGTTGCAGTTGGTGAGATCTCCCTTTTTTGGTAGCTTGATGATGATTCCATCTTTCCATTCTTCTGGAATATTTTCTTCCTCCCAGATCTTGGTGAAGAGGCTATGAAGCATATCTACCGCAGTCTTCAAGTCGGCCTTGATGGCTTCTGCTGGTATTTCA